>NC_056728.1:535180065-535430065 GCF_019279795.1 Protopterus annectens | reverse complement strand
ATAAGGGATAGTGATGTTGCTGACATTAGGAGAGCCATGACAAACCATCACCCTACTATCCCTGTGGCATGTGCAATAAATGCATATCTCTGCAGTTGCACTGATGAGATAGACAAGGGGTTGTATTGCAGCCCTGGTCAATGTGTGATTGTGGATATGTCAAAGTATTATCATGGGTTTTAGTGAGTAATATATCCAATGTGGGGTGTGGGTGATGGGTATACTGGCTTTACACCATGGCACCCCCCCAGTACATATCCCAAGGTCCACTGTTTGAGGACCACTGTCACCATCAACGATACAGGTAACTGTTTACACTATCCAGCCCAATGATGCATGTGCTGTGTGCAAATTATCTGTAACAGAATGGACTCACTGACAAGGCAGTTAGCACTGATAAACCCAGGTCTCTCAGATGTGTCTATGACTGTTATGTTTGTCAATATGTATATGACAGTATGTCATACCATGTATTGTTCATTAACACCCAGTGCATCCCCCATTACCACACTGTATAAGGCCTTGTGATGTTCCTCACGTAACAAGAAACTCGGGACACACCTCATCCTAAAAGCTGTGTGGAGTGTGCAATTAAGGCCAAGCACATTAGTAGCAATAAGTACCTAGATAGGGGTTCTGCTCTCAGTGTTGCCAAGTAAGTGTGTGTGTATGTGAAGGGATCTACTTCAGTTTGTGGAAAATACATGTCTCAGGAGGTCATCTGTCCGAGAACTGACTGGCAAATGCTAAAATTTCAAAGGAATCGTCTTGTGGAAATTCATTCCATCAAAACTAGTAGTAGATGTGTAAATGCCCTCTTCCCCACTGTACAGCTGTACAGAGATACTGTAGTTGGTATATTTAGTTAGTTGTGGACAAGGGAGCCCGCAGGATTTTTTGCAGGGGGGGGGTGCAAACCCAAGACCCGCCCACACAGCCCCACCCCTCTGCTGCCCCCGCCCACATGGCCCTACCCCCACCCCCACCCATGCAGCCATTCCAGTGTCCCATTACTTGGCTATTTTTCCCCAGTTGTCATAGACACTGTTTAAATCTTTCAGTGTGCATACTGTTTTATGCTTTACTTCTACAATGATTACAGATATTTGGATTTCATTTACAATTTTTATTTAAAATTTTATAGCACAAACACTGATAGACATTTACTAAACCTAAACAAAGCAATAGTCTTACAATGAAAAGATGCTTAGCATTAAAACTTCTCTACCTTTGAAACCCACATTCACCGAAACAACATTGAAACCCGCATTCAAAGAAAATGCATCTGGCCAGTGTCAGGGTAAGTTTACCTTTGGGCTGTTTTCAAATCATAGGCTCCTTGCACACATTTTTAGAACCATGTAAAAGTTATTTGATTCACCTTCCTGACTGTATTAATTATACTATATAATAATTGAATTATATCCCTTGTATAATACAGTACCACTTGTTAGAGTGTGTTTTAAATTTATAGTTCTGAACATTTTTCCTTTAAGCAATGAAGCAAATCATATGATATGAATCAGTAATGACAACCTGCCCAATTCAGAACATTTCAACCATAAAGGGCCACTTTACTCAAACTTCTGTCATACAATCTACCAATATCAATCAATATGCAGAATCTTTGCAGAAGTAAAACTCATCTGAATAATTCCACATTGAGATCTGAAACCAGTGAAGAAGTTGTTGCTAGAAAACAACTTTATATTTCAGTGTTTCATCTACAAATTCAATGCCTGCTGCCCTTGAAGAATAAATTGCCTACATTATATTAAAAAAAATGGTAAGCTGGTATATTGCAATAGGGAATGGGTGGCAAGCTGAAAAACAAGTTCATAGTTATTAGGCATCTCATCCAAAGGAGGACGTACATGGGAGTAGAACCTATAGCCCTCTGTAACCTATAGCCCTCTGTATCAAGATGCAAGTATGCTACCTGCTGTGCTGCTTTAAAAATTCTATACCACAATAGTGATACCATTTGCTAAACAAAACAGTTGCACATTTTAAGCAGGTTTAGCATGAGCAGCAGTAAAATTATCTTCCCTTGAAGCTCACAATTCCTTGAAAATGCACTTGAAAATAAATTCCACCTGCTAACTCTAGGACATTTCACTCTCTCTATCACACACCTCAACCTCTTAGTGCAAGAAATCTGGACAAAGCCTAAAATAAATAGGAGCAGATTATAAATATTGCTCTCATGAACTTAGAACATTGCTAGAATAACATGATTTATGTTAGTATGCATTTTTCTAAAGGATATGACATCTAAAACTCAAATGTCTGTCATTATTTAGCAACTTCAATGCTTTTTAGGAGGAATATGGGACAAAAATCTGGACATTCTCCAAAAACCTGGACAGCTGAGGGGCACACTTCCTCCTTCTTATACATACATACAGACACACACACACCATTCCTCTCAATCTAACACAAGAAATCTGGACAATGCCTGTTATAATGTTAGCGATAAAGGCCCACCATTAGGGACACATTTGAAAGTTGCTAGAATAAAAGGATTTGTGTTAGAATGAATTTTCTGAATGATATGAAGTCTATAACTGAAATGCATGTCATTATTTATTAACCAACTATATTCAGATATAGTTGGTTGTCTCAGTACTCACTGTGGCTTGCATATTCTCCTCTTTTGAAAGGCCCACTCTGCTTAACTTGTATATTATTTCCTCAGTCACTTCACCATGGGTTGCAAGGCAGCTTTATCACTAGTATGTGCACAAAATATAATGCCTTCAATGAGTCTTGCAATAAATCACATGCAGTCATCATGGCACAAAGGTTCTACTGAAGATGCTTCCAATTTTTCTCATACACGAACACGACAGAAGCCAGAAACAGCTGTTATTCCACAACTAGATGCAGCAGTAGCAAAACAAATTGCAAAGAACCAAAATAAATTGGAACCAATTGTATCTACCATTATTTACTGTGCAACCCTTGACATTCCTCTCTGTGGAAAAGAAGGCTCTGGTGGAAATTTGTGTTACTTGTTAGATTTTTGTATTGAAGCTGGTGACACAATACTGAAACAGCACAGTGAAACAACTGCAGGAAATGCTTGGTACATATCCCATAGGGTGCAAAATGAGCTGTTGGCAGAATATGAACATGTACTTTGAAAGGAGATTGTTTGTGCAGCAAACAGGGCAGTTGAATTTAGTGTATTGGCAGATGAAACTGCAGATATCTCAGACATTGGGCAGTTGTTATTGGGCATTTGGTTTGTTGATGATGATTGTATTCGAGAAGAGTTTGCGGTTTTTGTTCCCATTGTTGTGAGAGATGCACAGTCTGTATCAAATGTCATTGTCAGTGAATGCATAAAGTGCGGTCTCTAGACCTGGAAAAATTACTCAGTCAAGGCTATGATGGCTGGTCCATAATGGCAAGCATCCAGAATGGTGGTCAGGCAAAGATTTGTGAAAAGTATCCAAAAACAGCATTTATCCACTGTGTATCTCACAGACTAAACCTTGTAGTCAATGATCTGAATGATGTTCCTGAAATACGTAGTGCTGTTGGTGTTATCAAGATTATTACTTTTGTCCATGACAGTCCAAAACGATGAGCATTGGTACCAAATATACCTCTTCTGTGTGAGACATGATGGGCCGAGAAATATAAATCCTTTCGTGTGTTTAGTCAGAACTTTGAGAAAATATTTGACTACCTGGCTGATCTTCAGAAGAGCACTATTGGTGAATCAGACAAAATGCACATATGTTACTCAGTGCTTGCTTGTCATGCAATGTGATTTCTCTCTTCATTATTGCAAATTACTCATCACTTCTTGAGCCTGTTGCCCAGATGTTTCAGTCTGTTCAACTTGCATAGTAAAGGTTCAAGAACACATCAACATACTCATTGAAATATTCAAGGAGCACCACAACCATGCTGAAGAGAACTTTAAGAATGACATTCTCAGTAAGGCAAGATCACTAGCAGATAATCTTGGTATTGAGTTAGTGTTGCCAAAGATTTGAAGTCGACACACCAAGCAAACACAGTAGGTGTGGATTTTGAGAATTATTACAGAACAAGTATTTATATCCCTATCTTGACTCATTAGTTTCTTCACTGACGTTTCGCTTTTCCACCATTAACACTGCTCAGTTCAACTTATTTTATCTGCATCCTAAAATGATGCAAAACCTACAACGTGAAGAATTCTGAAAACGAATTGCCGTCAGTAATGAACTATACCATATTGCTACTATATCTGAATGCTTACTTCTTGCCTGATGCATTGGCTTTAAAGTTATAAGACAACCTAAAGAATCCAATGGGCTACTACTACCTTGGCAGTCAATATCTTGCAGATCTTCTATCAATGATGTTACTGAGCAAAAAAAAAAAAAAAAGTGTCAGGTATGGGATTAAAAAAAAGCATTTTCTGATGTGTTTCAGCTACACCAATGATTAACATGTGCATCATGCTAACCTGGACAACAACAAAAAATAAATGCATAAAACTATTTGATTTTTGCGTTTGTACATGTTTATGCAAAGAAAACGTAAACCTCTCAACTGTACAGATTTTCGCAGAATGTCCAGATTTTTGCCTCATATTGTTTGCGTGTTCCTCCTAAAATCTGTACTTTTCTGGCAAATAGCTGAGGATTGAAGTCATTAAATAATGATAAACATTTGAGTTTAAGACTCCACATCCTTTAGAAATGTCATGCTAATGCAAAACCTATTATTCTATCAACTTTCTAAGTTTGTAAGAGCAGTATTTAAAATCTGTCCCTACTTCTCCCCCCATCATTTTAGGCTTTGTCCAGATTTTTTGCTCTAAGAGGTTGAGACTGAGGTATGAATTCTGGATAGGAATATGTGCTTTATGCACAGTCTTCACAGTTTCCCTTAAAATGTCAATGAACCTCACATGAACTTGTCTGTATTCTCCTGATTTGACAATCTGGCTAGTGTTTTTTAGTTTTTCCTTTCTTGTCTTACCTTTAGTACAGCTTCAACATTATCTGTACTAAACATACTGTATGAACAATCATATGTTACTACCTACTATACTTTTAATTGTATGTCTAAGCCACTATGTTTATGTAAATATCTTATGCAAACATACATCTGCTATATTTTATAACTGTGTAAACCACAATGCTCATGTAAATATCTTATGTATAGTATGTTAGCAATTGTTCTGGAGCTTTTCATGCTGGGCCTCTGCTGAAAATGGACAGCTTTGTCCAGTTGGACCTCCCCGGTAAACAAATGTAAAATAAAAACATATCTGACCTTTATGTGGATTAAAAAAAAAAAGTGCATCATGTAACAGAAACCAAACAATGGCTCTCTGTGAATTTACTATACTATTCGATAACTGAATGCACATTACTTAATGTTAACTGATAAAAAAATTAAATAAGAATACAGTACGACAGGGGAAGAATATAATGCTTTATGATTTGTAAACTGCTCATAAATTGTCACAGTCCTTGAAGTGTATAAAACACCTCTTTCTAACCTTTAGACTCCAGAAAACAGCTTTTCTCGATAAGCAGCAATAAAGAATCCAGCATATAATAAAAATGCATACACACCAGAACATAACAGTTAAACATACTGTGCATGTCTCTCTGCATATCTGTAAATTAGTAAGTCATGTCTTTTTAAACCTGTAGTAAATGTTATGTTCTCCATGACAAAGTTATGTATATAGTTTTTGCATAGTCTCACTTTAGTAAACTGCTTGCAGAAGACAATGTTAATCCATCCTGACTGTGACGAATACCACACTTCATTAAAATATCTATTAATCTACTAAGAAAACAGATTATCCTGACTGCGACCAACACAACAGTTCATTAAAATATGTATTAATCTACTAAGAAAACAGATTTCTGCCTCAAAGTAAGAAGTAATTAAAAAGAGTTAACAACAACTCCCCCACTTTGGTCTGACATCCTGGGATTTGTAATGCTAGCCACTCTCAAAAAAAAATATTTATGTTTGGGACTTCCTTATCAATTAAGGTAGAATGAAATCACCAGCAAAAATCATCACTTCTTGAAGATGTGACAACAATGCAAACAGCACAACATAATTCTATTGATAAGTACTGCAAAATATTTTATTTGCCATTTCCTATTTAACCAACTGCATATGGGGAGAAGTTGGAACACAACGGTGAAGCAATCAATACCTTTATTTGGCCAAGATGGATTTTACAATGCACCTACTGGAGCTTCACCTTCAGCAGGGTCAGGCAACAGCTACTAAATAAACAAAACCCTATGTTTAATAAAATAAACTTATCTAATTAGTCACATTTCATATTTTGAAAGTTTACTATTCCAAATACTAACCCATCTCTAAACGTGAGTGCAGCATCGTATTCTAAGAAAAAATATATAAAAAATATTTATTCAGAAAGAGTAACAACCTATAAAACTTAACCAGCAGCCAATGTCTTGTCACATCAGGACAAAGTCCAATAAAAAGTGTTCCAAATTTCAAACCAAATTATTTATACGGAAAACTGCAAGGTTACACTCACCAACACTCCTGTGCTTCCAAATAGTTAAAGAAAAAATATATGAAATGTAGGCGTGGTGGCACAGTATGCGTAGAGCGTATCAATCAACAGCAGTCTGTATAACACACAAATACACTAATACGCTAGCTGCGTACAGATAGAGTTACCAGTTAGTCAGTATCACCGTAAAAAGCAAAAGTATACCAAGTACTGTATCAGGCTTCCGTGGAACAATGGCTTGAAAACTCTTCAGCACCTCAAGCGTTCAACGGGACATATCCAAATTCGTATAACAAAGAAAGCAAGTAAATGCAATGCAGGCTTGTTATTCAACGCCAGTATGCGAGTCAGTGCATACAAAAATAAGCTATCTGCTTGTAGATGGAGTCAACAGTTAATTCAAATAAAGTACCTGATTCAAGAGCAAAACTTCAGAGGAACAATAGCTTGGAAACCTTCAATGACAAACCAAGCGTTCAACAGAGTATATCCAAGGTGGTTTATTCATATAAAAATCGGCAAGTGCTTTCAACTAGGTCTTCATCAGGCCGTTAAACAATTTAGACTGACAAAGCACTCATATTTATAACAAAACATCACAGTAGCAATGATGTCATTTCCTGTTAAAATTTTAAACTGACAGAGCATCACAGTAATGGAAATGCCATTTCCTGTTACTACTAATTCAAAGTCTAAAAACATTTTAAATAGAAAATATATATAAAAAAGGTATATATAAAAAGATATGCAGTGATAGTTGCACGCAAAAGCTGACTGTATGTAGTTCCAAGACAAAACACTGTCATTGTACAAAAAACATATAATTGCATACACAATAAAATAAAATTACTGCTAAGAAAAGTATCTAATTTATTAAAATTATTGTTAGTGAAAGCACTTATGCATTAGAAATCCATTCAAGATGCCACAATAAATAAAAAACTACTAATATTTGTATCATGGTGTAAACTCTCATGAAGTCAGAAATTTACCATCAAACATTATCACTAAAATATATATATGAAAAGCATATATATATTGATTTATACATCTAGTAGGAAATATCTAATATGTTAAAAATATTATTAAGAACAATTCAACCCACCACAGTAGATAGAAACGAACTAACATTGATGTCATGATGTAAAAGTCTCAAGAATTCAGAAATTTACCACCAAAAAGTGTCACTGAATTATATATAAAAAATGTGTAAAATGATCCACATATCTATGAGGTCATTGCCTACACTAAGTACATATATATAAAGATATATATATAAAAATATATATGTAAAAGGCCTCATAAACACTGACACTATATACACTAATGATACATCCACACAATGTGCAATAATATAGGTTAAAAATACCATAAATTGTTGTGACGTGGCATCATTATATAGTAATATAATGTTACCATAGATAACCTGCTACATAATAGGATGGCAGTACATAGCAATCCAAATATTCACAAATAGCTGCGTCATTTATAAATTGTGAGTGATGAAAAATACTCACTATTTTTGTATTTATATTTTATTTAAGTTTCCTGGCTTTAAGTATGGGTTTAATAGAGACCCTATCATTAATGCCAGGGCTGCGATCAGCTCTAAACCTAATAATCCATTTGGCTTCCATTTGTTCAGTAAGATTACTCAAGTCCCCTCTCCTTATCCCCGGTTTGTTCACATAGATAACTTGGAATAGAAACTTATGTTCTATTGATGTGTTATTTACATGTTTAGAGAGGGCATTGGATGTGCAGGATATCCTAATCTTATATATATGTTCTCTAATCCTCTCTTTAAACTTACGGTCAGTCTTGCCCACATAAAATGCTGGGCAAGATTGACATGTAGCCAGGTACACGACATGTTTAGAGTTGCATGTTGCTGACATGGTGAATGTAAAAAGCTGCCCTGTGACAGGATGTGTAAAAGTATTACATTCTTTCACATATTTACATTGGCTACATTTCTGACACTTTCTAGTAGCCCCATCTAGACTATCTGACATTATATTTCCAACTCTATTCGGACCACAGAGCATCCTATGCAGATTCAATTTGTTTCTATAAGAAAACTTGGGAGCCTCATCTATTATACTAGAAATCATAGGGTCTGTTAGTAGGACATCCCAATGTTTCCTGTAAATATCCTTGATATTACTGATATCTTGTGTATAATGTAGAGGGATTCTGATATTATTACTAGCTTGTACTGTTCCTGAGATAGCTGACTCATCACTTTGTTTACCAAAATAGGGCTGAGCTCTACCCTCTCTAAGCCTATCTATTCCAGAGAAATTCTCCTCAATCTCTTCATTCGTGTAGCATCTACTGGTAAACTTAGTTCTAAGTCCTTCCATCTCTCTAAGGAACCCAACATCATCAGAATTAAGCCTCGATGCCCGCATGGCTTGGCTCTTTAAAATATTTTTGAAAATATGTTTAGGATGTATACTACTACGATGTAGCAAACTATTTCTGTAGCACTCCTTCCTGTATACTCCAGTATTCAAATTACCATCAGGTAATTTCTCTATGTATACATCCAAATACGGAATAATGTCTCTAGATTTCACCATGGAGAAATTCAAGTAGTCAGTCTCATTATTCATTCTCCTATATAAATCATTCAATTCTTCTTAATTTCCCTTCCATATTAGAAAGAGGTCATCTACAAACCGGGTATAACATCCCATCTTGTTCTGAAATTCAGCCATCCGAAAGAGTGAAGTATCTTCCCAGTCAGCCATAATTAAGTTGGTGTAGCTGTTCGCACAAGATGTGCCCATGGCTACGCCATCTTTTTGTATGTATATCATGCCATCAAAGGTAAAGATGTTATTTGTGAGAACTATCTCCATTAGTTCACATAAGACACCAATCCTGCTCGTAGAGAGGACCCGCCCCTGTCAATCTCCTTTTTAGCCTAATTAATCCGTCTTTGTTTGGTATTACTGTGAACAGAGATTGTACATCAAAAGTTACTAGAATGCTATCTTGCCCATCATTCACTACAGTTGTCTGTTCATATAATTTAATAAGGAATTGTTTGGTATCTTTTAATATATGTTCATATTTGTCCACTATAGGTCTTAGTATTGATTCCAGATATAGGGATATAGGTTCAGTTATCCACCCTTTCCCAGCCACTATAGGCCTCATTGGTGGTTTAGTTCCATCCTTATGTATTTTTGGAATTCCTTGTATAATTGGAATAGTGGGGTATTCAACAAGTAAATATCTAAATAACTCTTCATTAATTCTCTCTTCATCTAGCATCTTGCTCAACCTAGATGCTACCTCAGTTATTATTCTATCTACTCTATTAGTATTAATCCTTTCATAGAATTTATTATCACTGAGCATCAACAGCATCTGGTCTTTATAGAATTCCATATCCATGACCACTACCATGCCTCCTTTGTCTACTTGAATTTCTCCATGGTGAAATCTAGAGACATTATTCCGTATTTGGATGTATATATAGAGAAATTACCTGATGGTAATTTGAATACTGGAGTATACAGGAAGGAGTGCTACAGAAATAGTTTGCTACATCGTAGTAGTATGCATCCTAAACATATTTTCAAAAATATTTTAAAGAGCCAAGCCGTGTGGGCATCGAGGCTTAATTCTGATGATGTTGGGTTCCTTAGAGAGATGGAAGGACTTAGAACTAAGTTTACCAGTAGATGCTACACGAATGAAGAGATTGAGGAGAATTTCTCTGGAATAGATAGGCTTAGAGAGGGTAGAGCTCAGCCCTATTTTGGTAAACAAAGTGATGAGTCAGCTATCTCAGGAACAGTACAAGCTAGTAATAATATCAGAATCCCTCTACATTATACACAAGACATCAATAATATCAAGGATATTTACAGGAAACATTGGGATGTCCTACTAACAGACCCTATGATTTCTAGTATAATAGATGAGGCGGCAAGTTTTCTTATAGAAACAAATTGAATCTGCATAGGATGCTCTGTGGTCCGAATAGAGTTGGAAATATAATGTCAGATAGTCTAGATGGGGCTACTAGAAAGTGTCAGAAATGTAACCAATGTAAATATGTGAAAGAATGTAATACTTTTACACATCCTGTCACAGGGCAGCTTTTACATTCACCATGTCAGCAACATGCAACTCTAAACATGTCATGTACCTGGCTACATGTCAATCTTGCCCAGCATTTTATGTGGGCAAGACTGACCGTAAGTTTAAAGAGAGGATTAGAGAACATATATATAAGATTAGGATATCCTGCACATCCAATGCCCTCTCTAAACATGTAAATAACACATCAATAGAACATAAGTTTCTATTCCAAGTTATCTATGTGAACAAACCGGGGATAAGGAGAGGGGACTTGAGTAATCTTACTGAACAAATGGAAGCCAAATGGATTATTAGGTTTAGAGCTGATTGCAGCCCTGGCATTAATGATAGGGTCTCTATTAAACCCATACTTAAAGCCAGGAAACTTAAATAAAATATAAATACAAAAATAGTGAGTATTTTTCATCACTCACAATTTATAAATGACGCAGCTATTTGTGAATATTTGGATTGCTATGTACTGCCATCCTATTATGTAGCAGGTTATCTATGGTAACATTATATTACTATATAATGATGCCATGTCACAACAACTTATGGTATTTTTAACCTATATTATTGCACATTGTGTGGATGTATCATTAGTGTATATAGTGTCAGTGTTTATGAGGCCTTTTACATATATATTTTTATATATATATTTTTATATTTATGTACTTAGTGTAGGCAATGACCTCATAGATATGTGGATCATTTTACACATTTTTTATATATAATTCAGTGACACTTTTTGGTGGTAAATTTCTGACTTCTTGAGACTTTTACATCATGACATCAATGTTAGTTCGTTTCTATCTACTGTGGTGGGTTGAATTGTTCTTAATAATATTTTTAACATATTAGATATTTCCTACTAGATGTATAAATCAATATATATATATGTGCTTTTCATATATATATTTTAGTGATAATGTTTGATGGTAAATTTCTGACTTCATGAGAGTTTACACCATGATACAAATATTAGTAGTTTTTTATTTATTGTGGCATCTTGAATGGATTTCTAATGCATAAGTGCTTTCACTAACAATAATTTTAATAAATTAGATACTTTTCTTAGCAGTAATTTTATTTTATTGTGTATGCAATTATATGTTTTTTGTACAATGACAGTGTTTTGTCTTGGAACTACATACAGTCAGCTTTTAGTGCAACTATCACTACATATCTTTTATATATACCTTTTTTATATATATTTTCTATTTAAAATGTTTTTAGACTTTGAATTAGTAGTAACAGGAAATGGCATTTCCATTACTGTGATGCTCTGTCAGTTTAAAATTTTAACAGGAAATGACATCGTTGCTACTGTGATGTTTTGTTATAAATATGAGTGCTTTGTCAGTCTAAATTGTTTAACGGCCTGATGAAGACCTAGTTGAAAGCGCTTGCCGATTTTTATATGAATAAACCACCTTGGATATACTCTGTTGAACGCTTGGTTTGTCATTGAAGGTTTCCAAGCTATTGTTCCTCTGAAGTTTTGCTCTTGAATCAGGTACTTTATTTGAATTAACTGTTGACTCCATCTACAAGCAGATAGCTTATTTTTGTATGCACTGACTCGCATACTGGCGTTGAATAACAAGCCTGCATTGCATTTACTTGCTTTCTTTGTTATACGAATTTGGATATGTCCCGTTGAACGCTTGAGGTGCTGAAGAGTTTTCAAGCCATTGTTCCACGGAAGCCTGATACAGTACTTGGTATACTTTTGCTTTTTACGGTGATACTGACTAACTGGTAACTCTATCTGTACGCAGCTAGCGTATTAGTGTATTTGTGTGTTATACAGACTGCTGTTGATTGATACGCTCTACGCATACTGTGCCACCACGCCTGCATTTCATATATTTTTTCTTTAACTATTTGGAAGCACAGGAGTGTTGGTGAGTGTAACCTTGCAGTTTTCCTTATACCTTATTGTTGTTTAACACTCACGCACTCATGGCGGAGAGCTATGCAGAGGATGTAATTGTTGAATTACCGTATAACCCAAATGTCCAGTTGGATGATAAACATAACTGTTTGGACAAATCGACCAGGTTTCATGATGCCATTCAGAGTGAGACCAATCATTTGCTCAATTATTACTTTAAAGCAGGAGTGAATGATAATGATGGAACTGATAAAAATCATGAAGGGCTAGATACTTTGATACATGAGATGGAAAGTGACTTTTTGAAACTAAAACGTCTTCAGCTTCAAAGACAACACTTTGAGGCATGCATAGCAAAGAAAATTTTACTTAGGGGCCTCAGGATTTTGAAGATGCCCACCACAGGCACTATTTATACTGATCTTTTATACAAATGGCAACAGATTAACTTAGAGACAAGTTTTAAATATATGGAACTACTTAATAGTTATTTTTTACCTACAGAAACTGCATTGAAGGAGAAAATATGTAAGCAACAGAAATGTGTATTTGACTTATACTCTAAGCATGTTGCAAAAACTTACATGGATAGAATGTTGGATAATGTTTTTCTTTTTGAGAGAAAACTGCTACAGCAGAAGAAAGATAAAATGAGAAGGGATATCACCGATTTTGCTAGGGGGAATGTCTTCACCTGGCCCAGGGTAGATAGTGACAACCCCATGTCGAAGAAAACCCAAGGCAATAGCTTAGAAAAGAATGAATGTATGTTGGGGAGGAATGACAATAAAGACAAGATTGGTGATGAGTGCAATCCAAGTATTGTGAGCTTTAATAAAAATGATACTGTTACTAAGAATATGGATAACCAGATAGATATAAGTAACAGAAATGTAGTGACCACAGCAATAGTGCACCATGATACTTGTGCATCACCCATTAGTAACATTCACAACATTTCTATTTTCGAAGAAGCTAATACGAGAATAGATATCTGTGAACATGTGGAAACCACGAACAGTAGCAACATCATTAGAGATAAAAGTAGGGAGAATACCAACATAGTTGATGCACATGTAGTAAGTGAAATAGGTAGTAAACATACCCCTTTCCCGATCGCCAATCAATGGAGAGGGGGAGGGGGAGGCATCAAGGGACGCTCTGTAAGCAGGGGAAGACAGAGGAAAAGACCAGCAGAGCAGGTACAAGTAGGACCTACACTAAAAAAGATTTGGCAGGGGAACAAGAATCCCTAGTGTGGAATTTATCAACTAAAGAACTTACTGAAGATGAACTTAGTGTATTAGAAATGGTCTAACGTTTATTCCCTCCACGAGGAGTAACATCACTGATAATGTGATTGATTTGAGACTTTTTGTACGGGAATTACAACTGAAGGTTGATTTTAATAGTACGGGAGTATTTCCACACCCCTTCAGGAAATCCAGTACATATGCACCTAATAACCATGCGTTGATAGAGGCATACTCACAACTGGTTGAACAGGAGTTGTACGAGAATGAGATTAGAAATGGTAAGAAGAGATGGTCTGGTAATTTAAGACCAAGACAAAGGACAGCACTTAGGTCACTTAAAAATGATAAAAACATTATGATCCGACCAGCAGACAAAGGAGGCCCGGTAGTGGTCATGGATATGGAATTCTATAAAGACCAGATGCTGTTGATGCTCAGTGATAATAAATTCTATGAAAGGATTAATACCAATAGAGTAGATAGAATAATAACTGAGGTAGCATCTAGGTTGAGCAAGATGCTAGATGAAGAGAGAATTAATGAAGAGTTATTTAGATATTTACTTGTTGAATACCCCACTATTCCAATTATACAAGGAATTCCAAAAATACATAAGGATGGAACTAAACCACCAATGAGGCCTATAGTGGCTGGGAAAGGGAGGATAACTGAACCTATATCCCTATATCTGGAATCAATACTAAGACCTATAGTGGACAAATACGAACATATATTAAAAGATACCAAACAATTCCTTATTAAATTATATGAACAGACAACTGTAGTGAATGATGGGCAAGATAGCATTCTAGTAACTTTTGATGTACAATCCCTGTTCACAGTAATACCAAACAAAGACGGATTAATTAGGCTAAAAAGGAGATTGACAGGGGACGGGGTCCTCTCTACGAGCAGGATTGGTGTCTTATGTGAACTAATGGAGATAGTTCTCACAAATAACATCTTTACCTTTGATGGCATGATATACATACAAAAAGATGGCGTAGCCATGGGCACATCTTGTGCGAACAGCTACGCCAACTTAATTATGGCTGACTGGGAAGATACTTCACTCTTTCGGATGGCTGAATTTCAGAACAAGATGGGATGTTATACCCGGTTTGTAGATGACCTCTTTATAATATGGAAGGGAAATGAAGAAGAATTGAATGATTTATATAGGAGGATGAATAATGAGACTGACTACTTGAATTTCTCCATGGTGAAATCTAGAGACATTATTCCGTATTTGGATGTATACATAGAGAAATTACCTGATGGTAATTTGAATACTGGAGTATACAGGAAGGAGTGCTACAGAAATAGTTTGCTACATCGTAGTAGTATGCATCCTAAACATATTTTCAAAAATATTTTAAAGAGCCAAGCCATGCGGGCATCGAGGCTTAATTCTGATGATGTTGGGTTCCTTAGAGAGATGGAAGGACTTAGAACTAAGTTTACCAGTAGATGCTACACGAATGAAGAGATTGAGGAGAATTTCTCTGGAATAGATAGGCTTAGAGAGGGTAGAGCTCAGCCCTATTTTGGTAAACAAAGTGATGAGTCAGCTATCTCAGGAACAGTACAAGCTAGTAATAATATCAGAATCCCTCTACATTATACACAAGACATCAATAATATCAAGGATATTTACAGGAAACATTGGGATGTCCTACTAACAGACCCTATGATTTCTAGTATAATAGATGAGGCCCCCAAGTTTTCTTATAGAAACAAATTGAATCTGCATAGGATGCTCTGTGGTCCGAATAGAGTTGGAAATATAATGTCAGATAGTCTAGATGGGGCTACTAGAAAGTGTCAGAAATGTAACCAATGTAAATATGTGAAAGAATGTAATACTTTTACACATCCTGTCACAGAGCAGCTTTTTACATTCACCATGTCAGCAACATGCAACTCTAAACATGTCGTGTACCTGGCTACATGTCAATCTTGCCCAGCATTTTATGTGGGCAAGACTGACCGTAAGTTTAAAGAGAGGATTAGAGAACATATATATAAGATTAGGATATCCTGCACATCCAATGCCCTCTCTAAACATGTAAATAACACATCAATAGAACATAAGTTTCTATTCCAAGTTATCTATGTGAACAAACCGGGGATAAGGAGAGGGGACTTGAGTAATCTTACTGAACAAATGGAAGCCAAATAGATTATTAGGTTTAGAGCTGATCGCAGCCCTGGCATTAATGATAGGGTCTCTATTAAACCCATACTTAAAGCCAGGAAACTTAAATAAAATATAAATACAAAAATAGTGAGTATTTTTCATCACTCACAATTTATAAATGACGCAGCTATTTGTGAATATTTGGATTGCTATGTACTGCCATCCTATTATGTAGCAGGTTATCTATGGTAACATTATATTACTATATAATGATGCCATGTCACAACAATGTATGGTATTTTTAACCTATATTATTGCACATTGTGTGGATGTATCATTAGTGTATATAGTGTCAGTGTTTATGAGGCCTTTTACATATATATTTTTATATATATATATCTTTATATATATGTACTTAATGTAGGCAATGACCTCATAGATATGTGGATCATTTTACACATTTTTTATATATAATTCAGTGACACTTTTTGGTGGTAAATTTCTGACTTCTTGAGACTGTTACATCATGACATCAATGTTAGTTCATTTCTATCTACTGTGGTGGGTTGAATTGTTCTTAATAATATTTTTAACATATTAGATATTTCCTACTAGATGTATAAGTCAATATATATATATATATGCTTTTCATATATATATTTTAGTGATAATGTTTGATGGTAAATTTCTGACTTCATGAGAGTTTACACCATGATACAAATATTAGTAGTTTTTTATTTATTGTGGCATCTTGAATGGATTTCTAATGCATAAGTGCTTTCACTAACAATAATTTTAATAAATTAGATACTTTTCTTAGCAGTAATTTTATTTTATTGTGTATACAATTATATGTTTTTTGTACAATGACAGTGTTTTGTCTTGAACTACATACAGTCAGCTTTTGCGTGCAACTATCACTACATATCTTTTTATATATACCTTTTTTATATATATTTTCTATTTAAAATGTTTTTAGACTTTGAATTAGTAGTAACAGGAAATGGCATTTCCATTACTGTGATGCTCTGTCAGTTTAAAATTTTAACAGGAAATGACATCGTTGCTACTGTGATGTTTTGTTATAAATATGAGTGCTTTGTCAGTCTAAATTGTTTAACGGCCTGATGAAGACCTAGTTGAAAGCGCTTGCCGATTTTTATATGAATAAACCACCTTGGATATACTCTGTTGAACGCTTGGTTTGTCATTGAAGGTTTCCAAGCTATTGTTCCTCTGAAGTTTTGCTCTTGAATCAGGTACTTTATTTGAATTAACTGTTGACTCCATCTACAAGCAGATAGCTTATTTTTGTATGCACTGACTCGCATACTGGCGTTGAATAACAAGCCTGCATTGCATTTACTTGCTTTCTTTGTTATACGAATTTGGATATGTCCCTTGAACGCTTGAGGTGCTGAAGAGTTTTCAAGCCATTGTTCCACGGAAGCCTGATACAGTACTTGGTATACTTTTGCTTTTTACGGTGATACTGACTAACTGGTAACTCTATCTGTACGCAGCTAGCGTATTAGTGTATTTGTGTGTTATACAGACTGCTGTTGATTGATACGCTCTACACATACTGTGCCACCACGCCTGCATTTCACAAATTATTTACACGTAGCACAATTGAAGTTATGGAAACTCCCAATCCCACAGTGTCTGAAAACTTTTGAACTTAGGGTGCATACATACTTTAAATAAATAATACTAGTAACTACATGTAAACATTTGAAATATGCACAGATAGAAAACAGTAGCACAACTCAATGTGGTGCAGGCTTGTATTTCAGCACACGGCAAAAAGTTCAGGTGTACATCAAAACACTCCAGCTGGAACTAATTGTTAACAGTTGTGGCACAGTTCTCTAACAAGGGGTGGACACAGGAGCAGAGCAGAAGTACTACATACTACTACAGAAATAACAGGTGATGTCTGACAGGCCAAAATTAAATTAGACTCTAGCAGTTATACCTTTGGTAAGGCCACCTCCAGGCAGGCACTAGTTAACATGGATGCTGATAAGACTCTATCCCTAATGGCTGATAGCAGCCCCATAAAAAAGTAAAACTGACAGTATAATTCCCTCACAAGTTCACAACATGCACCACAAATGTGCAACAGGCAACTAGGACACAACTATGTTCTAGTTTCAATTGTTAAAACATATACATTTACACAATTACAATAGTTTATATACATTTCTATTCTAAGCTGGCAGGGCATGCTGTGGTTATATTTTAGCTCAGTACTTTACACCTTTACACACACTTCTGTATGAATTATATCAATATTCACAAATGACATAGAATTATTTACAAAATTCCAGATATCTGGACTGTCAGTATTTCCTTTTGTGCCAGCATATTTTCCCCTTTCTCCATTTCTATGCAAACCTCAGATTATGCATCTGAATCTTATATAAAATAAATCTGTGCAGCAGAAAGTACAGAGTGTTTGAGACAAACGTCCCATCAAACAATAAGAATTCAAGGACTGATTGCTATCAAACCTGGTTTAATCACTAGTTTTGAACATAGTCCCTGATCACCCTGTCCTAATTTTTCATTAAGGCACTATGCCATCATGCAACTGTAAGTACTGCTTGTGACATCCAGACCAGTGTCTACTTGTTACCAATTTAATGTTTTCCAGGTATATGACAGGGCCAGAACTGTACATATCTAGTTTTGCATTGAATCTCCTATTTATAACGACTGAAACTGACCGAATTTGCAAGGTTGGGTTTGTTTGAATGATGTCCTTTGTATCCTCAGTGGACAGAACTAATCCTTTCACCAACACCTTCCCCTTCAGTTTTACCCAACTGCAGATATTAAGTTGCACAGTATAAACTTGCTGAGAACTTACATTCTCAATATCTTTATGAAGTTTAATTTCAGTGTCATTTTCCAATCTGAAGGACTGCAAAGGTTCATCAGTTATAATAGAGCAACAATTAATCCCAACAGAACTGCTAAGACTGTATATTGTAAGGGAATACCATTTTGTCTCCTTTATGCTGTCCAGTACAGTTTTCTGTTACTTCCCAGTCTGTCTATACATTCCTATCAAACGATGTCGCTTCCACTCAAAGACTGTTATTTACTTCAGTTTTTTCATGAATACATTATAAGTGTATACATTTAATTTTCCCATTTGCTGGCTACTTCTCTAAGTTTCTCTTCTTTTTATTCCAAACAAGATTAAAGTATACGCAATGATTTATCCAAAGAAAATCCACTCGTCTGCTGAATAACTTATTTCCTTTACTAATATAGTTTCAACATGTCACACCATCAGCATCTATCAATTGTCTCAACAACTATAATACAAATCTAATGAAGGCACAATGTATGCAACTTGCCTCTAATGGAACAGGTTTAAGGAATCACACAGTGGAAAGTTCAACTATCCTGACACAGTTGTACTGACAGAATGCAACATCGAGTCCCACAATACAGAAATGATAGACATATCCTCCTGCAAGACCCATGGTAGCATATCTATACATACGTGTGTGTGTGTGTGTGTGTGTGTGTGTGTGTGTGTGTGTGTGTGTGTGTGTGTGTGTGTGTGTGTGTGTGTGTGTGTGTGTGTGTGTGTGTCATACATACATACATACATATTTATCTGTGTGTGTGCATGTATGTACGTATACATTCATGCATATAGTTTATAATACTTACACTTACAGCTCTGCCGTTCTGGTCTTTGCAATCATGATTCCTACACATTCAACAGGCACCCATCAAGAAAGGTGTACAACAGGTCTGGTTGTGTCATCAGCCTGTGTTCATTATGGGTGCACTTTCAGACCCAAAATGACAGGTCCCACCAGATGCCACTGAGCTGATGAACATCTAAATGTTGGAGCCATATCCACATGCTTTACACATAAGAGAGGAGAATCCAAAGAAGTATACTGCAACTTGTCCAGTAGCTTTACAGAACTCAGAGGGAATCCTGCGAAAATACTTCATTAGTCTCCATGTGCAACCACCAAGACCTCTCCAAGTGAATGTGATGGAACACTCCAGTGGAGCAAACCTGAGGAATGAATGCTCTAGATATACAATCATGGGAAATGTGATACCCTGGGATGCACTCCCCCAAGGTGATTGCTAAAGATGCATCTCTTACAAACCTCTCACTGTCAACTGACAATGTGGGTGAGCTTTACTGTTTTCTAATTAATGTCAAACTTATGAAATGCGATGTAAACAAGGCTGCCTCACAGCTGGACTTTGCAAAAGGATGTGACAGATTACATTCTTAACACTTCTCAGGTACTGGCTGTTAAGAACTCTTCTGCTGGCCCCTGCACTAGTCACCTTCCAGCTGCCAAATTTAGAGAACTGAGACTGACTTAGAGCTTCTCTCGTCTACATCACTGGATGATCAGATGGTGGTGTTAGAATTTACAGCAATGCTTTACGTAGTACTCCTTTCCCAAGCAGTACAGATAGTGCTGGTGCAGATCCCTGCAAGCTTTGGTTACAGCAAGAATACTTGGAATATTTCCCCTTCTTAGGCACTGAACAAAGGAACTTACTTGCTCATTTCCATGACAATCATCAAGATCAAGATCTAAAAGGCAGAAGAGATAGAAAGCCAGTGAACAGTGCAGGGATCCGGCTGACTCTCCTAGCCCAAAATGCAACACCAAGCAGTGATCAGGAAGTAGGCACACATGCAGCTGAGTGCAAGAATGAAATAAAATCTGCTAGCCTGAGTATGTCGCAAGAGGAAATACCACTGGTTACATACTGCAGTCAGGGCCAGATATTTTTACTACTGAATATGTCGTTAGCTTGTTGAGTATCTAGAAGGTACTTAACTAATTTGCTACTACAGTTAAAACAAATTAAAAAAATGCCATAGAATATGATTTCCAGCAATCTTTCTCCTTTTCCTGTCCAATCAGCACTACCCACCAGAATTTATTTTATTTTATATCTTTTTATTTGCTGACCAGGGTAGAACATTGATCCAGACATCTAGACCATTATCAGTGTCAATACAGGAATGCAGGGTATTCAAGAACAAAAATAATTTTTCAAAGCAAAACAAAAAAAAAAAGTTCAGACTTTAAAGGGTAACAATACAGACTACTTACTATGCTGAAAAAAGTACTGTGTATATGATCGTGCACTCCTCTGCTTTTCAAGAAAAAAAAAAAGTACTTATTTCACGTATAAAACCCCAGCCAATGTCTGTTCCTGAAATCATATCTGTACTGTTTATGTTCTAGCAAATTGAATATTAGCCAAAAGCACCAGGATAGCTTGCAGATACAGAAAAATGACCCTCGGTATATAAACACATAACAACCACACACCTACCTCTCACTTCGTCCCAGCAATCTGAACGTCCTCAGGAATTCAAATTCCCAGCAGGTGTGAAAGACAAAGACGTGAACCATCAGTCGCACAGATAAAACAGGTATTTGTGACCTGTTTTCGGCTTCTGTGTCTGTGTGACTGGACGAGATGCAAAGGGCATTCTTAAAGAGGAACACCCTTTAAAAAAAAGCTTTTTTTAAAATTAAAATACTTTTAAAATACTTTTTTTTTTAATTAAAATATAATGAATTTCTCAGTCAACCGGTTCCAGGGGGGTGCAAGTGCACCCCCTTGCACCTGCCTGCGGGCGCCCTTGGTTGTGGATGCTGTGGACACAGCCACCCTCACTGGGGTTATTGTTGTGTGTATCCCCCACTTAGTCTGCTGTAATACTGTACAGTTTATGTTAACAAGTTAAGCACTTGTCAATCCACTATGTGCGGCTCTACACCACCCCACACCCTCCAAAGAGGAGGGCTGTGCCACCCACACCAGCACACCTATACTTACTAACTCCAGGATTGCACTACATTGGGGAAGGGAACGGGACATATACCCTGCCAGTACCATCATCAATGACATTAAACTAGTAGACTGATTATTTACTGATGTGATGTTTTGTCTATTTTGTCTTGGTGGAATTACATATGCTGGGTTCAGTGCAAAATTAAGTACATCCATGTGTACAGTATTCTCTGTGTATTGACTCAACACCAAAGCTTCTGTGTGTTTGTTATACACAAACATGTGGTGTGTGCCACCCAGTACACTTACCATTTCCACTGTAGAAGGCTGCTGACATCAGCCATCATGAACTCATCTGTTTGCACCCCTCAGACCTATCAACCATGTGGCACATGCAGTAGCTGTTATACAGACCTATTACTTGTGTTCAGCTGTACCCAGGATATGACACAATCAATGTGTCACCACAGTGTCATACCCCTTGTAGGAAACAACAGCAGACTAACATCCTGCTGACACATAGACATCTACAACACAAACTGAATAGATTATGGAGACCACAATCAGTCAGTGTTAATAACAGCTATAGTGCATCATGGCTGGACAGCTACACATCCTGACACATAAGCATTAAACATTCCTAATGAAAATATGTTATACAGCATTACATTGCTACACCTTAGTACATTCACCCTGTGCATGAGAACCGTATTAACCTGTCCCTGCATCAATGGTATGGATGACAGAGATGTGGCACAGGTATCATCATATGCACAGGGTGTGTTGTGGGTTTTCCAGAGACCTAGGCTAAGCTATTTGGTTGACATCATGTGTGTGTGTTAGGGGGTTTCGTTATTAATTGGGCTGTGCAGATGTGGTATGTGTAGATGTGTAGGTATGGAGTTGCCTTAGCTGTGTTGGTGGTGTGTGTGTGTGTGTGTGTGTGTGTGTGTGTGTGTGTGTGTGTGTGTATGCACACAGTTCTGCCATGTGGCTGCCCTATACAGGGGTTTGTTGGACAGCTGCAGACCTACATGGTAGGGTGTGCAGTTCACTGTCTCCAGCCATGGGCATGAGAACTGTGCCTGCCAGGGTTCCACGGGCACTACCAGGTACAAGGCCAGATATGGTACTCTCCCCTGATGATGACAAATGTCCGCTGGATCCAGCCAGGGCCATGTGCACATGGTCTGCTGTGTTGTGGTGTGGGCAGCACCCCCCTGCAGTGCTGGTGATGGTACTGCCACTATGGGAGTGGCTGTGACTTATTGCATGTCCACGTAGATCTCTACCTGTTGATGTTGCTGACCTACGTCCACATAGCTGTTGCCCTACTCCCACTATATGCTCTAACACAGACATTGCATGGTCAAGGATTCCCACCATCTCACCCAACCATCTATCCAGGACCTCTGCAAAATACCGGTTGGCACCTGCAAGATCACGGATGCTGTCAATAGCAGAAGAATGAGTAGCCCTCTGGAGCCTTAGACTCTGTCTAGTATAATGATCCATACATACCTGTGCCTCCATGATTGCCCAAAACATGCATCTGGTGACACCTACTGTGGCACTTCTGCCAGGGGCATGATGGCCAGCAGACCTCCTATGAGCACCCCTGTAAATCTGCATGTGTGGTACCTTGCTGGTCATCCTGCTATAGCTGCTGTGTACAGACACACTTGCCATAGTCACCACACTGTCCTGTCCCATGCCACCACCCACCAACTGTCCCTCATCTATGGCCACTGGTGATCGGCTATGTATAGGCAATGTGACTGTGTACGGGGATGGGGTGGATAACAGTGGGATGTCATCCGATGGCACAGATTCAGCCCCTGACATCCCTGCGTGTGCCTCATCATACCTATCATGATTGTCAGAGTCTGTATGGACACTAACATCAGTTTGCCTGCAGGAGGGACCCTGACCCACCTCACCACCTGTGAGGGGAAAAAAACTTACTTTAAGACCTGTACATGATTGCTTACCTCTACACACATGCAGATACACACACACACACACACACACACACACACACACACACACACACACACACACACACACACACACACACACACACACACACACACACACACACACACACACACACACACACACACACACACACACTTACAGGTGAGGTGGCACAAAGATATTACACAGACCTCTCATTACCCAACTGTCAACATGCATGACATATGACACTCAACAGCATGCACTGCAGCTATACTCAGTCCCTGTTACCAACATTATACATCTCTGTGATGCATGAATTGTGTTAGTAGATGATTCCCCTTCCTCTGGAATACACTGGACCACTGGACCCATGTACACAGTATTGCTGTACACCTGTTCAGCAGCCTGGCATGTACTGTGCACCATACCTCACAAGTGTACACACCATTGCTGAATGTGTATATGTGTGGCAGTTATGTTTGCTTTGTTGCTCACAGTCCCTATGTGTTTGTGTTTGTCTGACACATACCTGGGATGATACGATGATATGAGGACAGATGTCAGTAGTGATTGCCTGATGTCTGATTTGCAGATCTCATCATCAGCCGTGCATTTATGAGCAATAAAATCCAATTACACTGACAACCTTCAAAGCTTACTGTGGCTATGAGGAGTGTACACACCCTTATTGACATTCCACCCTCTTCCTTGATGTGTCATTGGGCCACAATACTGCATATGTTAACATTACACACACCTGATATGTGACATTTGACCTGTGCAATCAAATGGAGTATCAAACAAATGTGTAAGTTGAGCAGATGCTGACTGAGATGCATACAATATGTGGGTTGCATAAGTATGGACACCCTTAACATGTTGGTTCGTTGCATTATTTGTTAAGTGAACTACAGCAGTCACTATTCCAGGAAAGGGTATACTAGCATGTCTCATCTTTACTTGCCATTATTTGGTCACTCCACCCTATAAATGTCCCCAACTCTGCAAGATTGCAAGGTCAGCTCATATGCTCAGCCCTTGGAGGTCACACAGTGCCTTCTCTATTGCTGGGGAGTCAGGGTTATGTCTGGCAAAATGCATGACCTTGACTGTGTTTAGATACAGCCATTCTTAGCAGGCTTTAGATGTATGCTTCAGTTCACTGTTGTGTTTCAGGATGACACCCCTCCCCATCCTTAGCTTTTTTGCAGATACTTGACAACTATGGGCCACACATGAGTGTCATTTTGCAGTGTCTCAAATTCAGAACACCATGAACAGCAAACCTAAAGCTGTACAGTGGCACCAGCAAGGTACAGATGGGGATGGTGGGCCTGAGGTGGAGTGAAGTGTTGCTTGTGCAGCACATGTATCTTTATTAATACTGTCTGTAGGTCTCAGCCTTAGTCTAGGTACACCATTACACATTGCAACACATGCCTTTGGGAGACTTGATGTTATGCATATGCTACCAGTAGAGAGCCCTGGATGATGCCTGCTGTGAAACAACTCTTCCATCTGATTACCCTAACCCATAGGCCACACTTATGCAGAGTCCAGGCAATTGTCGACACAGATATTGCACTGGCAGTACCTGCTAGACATTCCTGCAAGTCCCTCAGTGTTGCTGCATGTTTCTGGGCAGCCTCCATGACCAGTTTGCAACATGTGTTGTCATCTGTCTTGGATGGGCAGTTTTTTTTTATTTTCTACATTAATGTTGTCCCATACTTCATCATCACATGCATGCTTGTCTACACTGCTTGCCATGGTATATGCAATGGTGAGGTAAGGCTAAGTCTCTCACTCCTTTGTGCTACCTTCTGGGTATGGAATCCATTCCATGGCTTGTAAGACATGTGCAAGCCACGGCTGCATCTGTTGCATGTGAGTGGGCAAATGTCATGGACATATTTCTTGGACAGCAGACCATTACTTGGCGTGACATTGAGGACCTGTACTTGATGGAAGGTACGTACTCAAGAAGAGGGAATGCTGTCAGTACCTCAAAAGCTGCTTCCACAATATGTTATTTGAAGTGTTTGCACACATATGTTTCCAGTGTTTGTTAAGGTATGTATTCCCCATATTTGTTACCCTAAAATAGGATTCCATATTACACATTCATTGCTCATGTGAAGATCACATTGCAGGTTGTAAAAGTTGTGGAATGTGGTATTCTGATATGCCGTTGTGTAGATCTGTAAGAGTTGCCATTGTAATAGTCGTATATACACTGTTGTAGCCGCTGTATAAGGGTAATGTTTCAGACACGTCCTTACTGTAGGTCATTTGTCCAACTATTATGTTCATCTCTGTCCACACATCTTGCACTGACAGGTTGTTAGTTATACTGCAGGATTCTTACATACCCTTCAAATATGCCACCATGGTGACCACTGTGATACAGTGAAGTTAACAGCAACAATAAGTGAACATGTACAGCATGCATTATGGGTAGGTGTGTTAAATGTGTGCATGGCAAATATCATGGCCATAACATGGCTGGTGTATTGGCAAACCTGAATAAAAAAACTACATACCAGCTACAGGCTGCTGCCCAAGAGGTATATCAGAGGGACCTACATAGTTGTGTGAGAAATGTGATGTCAGTAGCTACACCTGTGGCATTGGTACAGGGTGGGAGCATCATTTCAGTACATAAACAGTACAAACCCACAATACTACAGAGTATGCACATCTCTTCATTACTACACTGCAGCAACAGACTATGTTATCTGACATATGCATGAAGATATTTTACAGATGAAGATGGATAAACAACAGTGGTCAACTAATGTGCCCTGGGGCCTTATCTGCACACTCCTCATCCATTGTGTGGGTAGCACCCACCTCCACAATGCTATCATCAGGTTCTTGACTTGGCTGGTGGGCAGGTGCCCTAAGACTGGCGAGTAGCTCCTCAGTATATGTCAGTGAGAGCTGGATGGCATGACTCTCACCTTGGGCTAGTTGGTCCCTCCTAACTGCAGCAGCATGCTGTTGGGCATGGCGGATGAGGTCAGTGCAATGATGTTGCACTTGCTCACAACTGCAGTTATGCAGGCCAAAATCGTTTACCCTGTGGAAGAGCTCATTCCACAGGGCAATCCTCTCCTGCAGATCATGGGTAGTACGCCCAAAGAGGGTTCTGTGGTGATGCACAATGTAGTTGATTAGTATTTCATTCTCCTGTGGAGTTTAAGCAGGGAAATGCTCTCTTGACATGGTACCTGGAAGACATAAACCGGAAAAAAAGGTCTGAGGACCTCATACTGCAAGGACATAATAGTTGTTAACTGACATCTCCCCCCCACCATATCTGCAACAATAATCTGAACACACAAATCAATGGGTATGTTTACACCAAACCTACTGTTGGGACATATATCCTATTGTGCAACAAATATTGAAATGTGTTTCTATTCATGTTAGAAGTTGAAACACTATCATTGGTGGCCTGTTGCTAACAATGTAACCTGCACTCCATTGGAATGGCCACTATGGTTCCATATAAGCATGTGCTCTGTTTGCTATACAACTGTTCCAAATCTGGTGTTTTGGGTTAATGAGAATATCTATGCATGCTGTTATAACTAATCCTGGTTTGTGTTGACTATTACTACCCACATATGTTCTAAAACTGCAACACGATTGCATGTTTGAGAAGGCTGTTCCCAGCAGAACCACCTCTCCCACCTCATCTGGCCACAGCACGTCTGGAACCCAACCCGGGAACTCCTCATCTGCTGGTCCTGCACTACTTTCAAGTGGAACTACCTCAGGGGATGGTGTTTACCCCCACCCGGGAATGCGCACAGATAGGATCCTGTAACCTGAAGTCAGGTCCAGGGTCTGGTGCATAGGGAGCTCTGCAGCGAATTGGGGGATCTGCTATACCACCTTGAAGCCCTCGTGACACAATTTGAGGTTCAGTCTGCCCCTCCTACTCAGCCTCCACCACAGCTGCAATCAGGGCTGTGAAGGTGCAGTGCTGACTGCCCATGGGTGGGGACCTCAGTCCCACTGCTTCCATTTGGGAGCTAATGGGCTTCCAGTTTCCAAACACCCCTCCCCGTCCAAGGTGTTTACCCACCACATGTGACATATACCTCCCCTATATGTTGTCTTGTCTCTCTTGTCTGTCTTCTGACCAAACCTACTTCCCCAAATATACCTACTATCCTCCCCCAACATCCCACCTCACCTTAACAAAAAAAGGGCAATCTGTTCCCAGCACAAATTTCACACCACAGATAACTGTCCATTTCACACCCATTTACAACTTCTTACATGTACCTTAGTCACTCTGTATACAACAGCCCTTGTTCTGGCCAACACATAAATTATCAGCCCTTGCAAGTGTGTAATCCAGGACCCTGCACACCATATCCACATCAATTTACCAATAATCCATCTCAGCTGCAGATATGTGTGATGCTTTCTCAAACATATCATGCAGTACAGTCATTCAACAGTAGCGAAAATGTATTTATATAAATATATATATATATATATATATATATATATATATATATATATATATATATATATGTGTGTGTGTGTGTGTTGTGTGTATGTGTGTGTACATATATATATATATATATATGTGTGTGTGTGTGTGTGTGTGTGTGTGTGTGTGTGTGTGCGTCTGTATATATGTAGACATACATGTGTATATATATATATATATATATATATATATATATATATATATATATATATAGAGTGCATTCAGACATCGGGTCCACATTCTGAACCTCCTTCCTCCACAGCTGCACTGTTCTGCCTTTCTACAAAACAGAGTGTCACATGTGGACACAGCCTAACATTAGGGGGCATATATAAGGACAGATTGTAGATAAGCCTATTACAAACATATGAAGTTTGTGCATGATGCATTTCACATTACCATGACTGTTCTGAAGGTGGTGGGGTTAGAAACTCATGTGTCTATCATGACTTAATTACTTCCACCTTCAGCTATTTTCCAGACTAATGCATGTTTGGAAGAACAGAATAAACACTATGATGGCTTACATCTTGTAATTCTGTGCAGATTTGCACAGCTGACAGATATGGACCACTGCCCACAGGGCCAGATTCTATATCCATAGCAGTTGTTCTTCAGGACATCATTACAGCAACAAGTCTTGATGGCACGTATAAATTTCTTAACATCATCTATCCCATTATTGCAGACCAAGTACTACATTCAATTACATGCATACATGTTTCACCTACCTGTTTTATTATTGTGCTTTCTTATGTGAACCACTTGTATATCTTCCTTGTATGTTTTTTTTTTTTAGTATTTTTTTTAGTGGTTTTTTTTGTTTGTTTTTTTTTTTTTGTTTGTTTCTTTCCCTCTCTCTCTCTCCACTACAGGGATCAAGCTGGTTTGAATAGGTTTCAGCATGACTTTTATAGGTAATGCTCATGATCAGGTGATGGCCTCTGTACCAATTGGTGTTTCCCACTTGCTAATTGCATGCAGCCAGCTTTGTAGTACTTCCAATAGCCAATGTTATAGCAACCCACTACTGTAAATGACTGCATCATGTGGGCGTTGTCCCTTTACCTTTCCCATATGAAAGACATCCTTCCTGTGTGTGGGCAACAGTGTTATAGACAGCAAGTAGCAATACCTCTTACAACAGGACTTGTGGACACAGGCCAACTACATGTTTGTATAAGGTTCTAGACCTATGGACAGTGTGAGTATTGCTGTTATATGCATTGAATACTGCTAGTTATACAGGGTTTGTGTGTACATGCTAGTTTTGCATGGAATGCAGTCTGTCTGCATAGCTCTCAACTGTGGGCCTATCCACATAATGGCCAAAGGATTGGCTGTTATGTTTTGTCTGTTCACCACACAGGTCTTGTCTTGACATATCAGTGGCATTTTCTCCATTGATTGCTATCAGTACATGGCAACATCCATTTGTGTTTCTGGCTTCATATTCCTGAGTAAGGGTATGTTGCAACCAATCCTGTAACACCAGCAACTTTCACAGTGTATAACAGCAATATTGAAAATATGGATCTGTGTTCCAGCCTCTGTCCTCCACATATATACCAGGCTTAGTCCAGATGTTATGCAGTAAGAGGTTGTTTAGGTAATGGCCTATCACGATTTAGTGCTGGCATTCCTGCTATCACTCCAGTGATGATGCAGACTCCCACAAAAATTGTGGGGTAGGGTCCATATATATGAGGCTGAACAAAATGTGTGTGACCTTGCACAGTCCAGAGGTCAGTGTATAGAAAATACTGTTATATGCCCTTGTAAGACATTTTATGGGGGGAGGGGTATTAAATGTTTTTAACCTATGCTGTTACAACATGTGAGGGTTATCAGTAGTAAGAAACATTAAGGTATATGGCTGTACATTTTCATACATTTAACCATGGGAACAGTGGTGGCCACACCTCTCAAATGTACCTCATTATGGGGAACGTACCTCATTTGGGGTCTTAAAAAGTTCATGTTTCTCAAAGTCCCACATTGAAAGGGTCTGTCACACATTCAGTGTTAGGAATTTGTTAAGTGAAATCTATGGTAAATCGAAATGAATTGTATTAATTCATTAAAAGATCTTCTTTATAAGTAAAACCAGCACATTTTAACCACCCTATGACCATCCTAGTTGAAGTTGTTCATAAGCCATTAGTATGTGTTCCACATTTTGTCCATTTTTTCCACATTATGAGGGCTAGTGTTCCTCATTTTGATGATGGAAGTTTGAGAGCTATGGTGGTGTCCTAGAGCTTACTGTCTTACACACAGTTCTGTTTCTCTGTGTGATAGTGATGTTTTAAGTTAAGCCTTGTTATGTAACAGATACATTTACAATGTGACAACTAATACTTTTCCCCCTAGCGGTTGAGTACAGAGTGTAATTGGAGACTGCTAAACTACATCTGTAATTAACTGTTGACTGGTTCTTATCTTCAAGGCAAGTGTTTTTTTTTTTACTGTTGTACTACTTGAAGGCCTTAGCCTGGACAGCAAAGTATGTTATGTTTTTCAGATTACTGTATCAAATGTTTTGTTTGTGAGTTGCATGAATCAGTTATTATGTATTTCAACCAAACACAATGCAAGAGAAGCACCAGTAGCCACAATGAGTGGTACAAGCGCCAAAACTTTAATAGACAAAGAACGAAAACAGCACCAAAATATATCAGCTGTCAATTTATATATAGCTGACCTTAATTTCAAAATAGGGGCTATGGACACATTTTCATTCAGTCCAGGTGGTCTGCAGGCTTCCAAAACCAACTGCCAGTATAATTCTCTGACTTCAATTTTATTTTTCCAATCCCCCCTTCGAATATCATGGGGAATACATTCAAGGACAAAATACACAAATAAAGCTTCTTTACAAACTTTAGTGTGCTTAAAAAGAGCATTACTGACATCTTGCTTATGAATATCATACAGGTGTTTGTATATCCTTCATTTAAGAGCCCTCTCCATTTTCCCCAGATAAAAGGAGGGGCATTTCCTACAAACTGCTAAATAAATAACTCCTTTAGTGTCGCAATTTAGAAAAGATTTACTTGTCAAAAGTCTGTCCCTGCCTTGTAAAAACAGGTTTTCACCATTAAACACATGGCAATATTGTGTACATTTTCCACATTTATATGTGTCACATTTTCTTCCATATTCCTTCCTATCCACAACATTCCTTTCCAATATTTCCTTGATATTTTTGTCCTTCCTATAGGAAAAGATAACTGGCTGTTGAAAAATGTTTATTAGGTCTGAAAAACTGGAAAACAGGTTCCAATTCTTTTTAACTACTTCTTTAATCAAACCTGAGTCACTGTTAACATTTAAAATAAAAGCACCACTAATGTGGTTTTCACCCTTATTTGTACCCTCAACTATTTGTGTCATTTTTCCATCAGAAGTCCTTACTCCTAGAATAGGACTAAATCTATCAGATCTCCCATCCATAACTTCTCTTATAACCTCTTCGAACATATGTTCAGGATATTTCCTATCTAGAAACATTTGCTTTAACAAATTACTGTATCAAATGTTTTGTTTGTGAGTTGCATGAATCAGTTATTATGTATTTCAAACACCTAACTGCTATAAAAAATGGCATAAACAACTAAAATAGTACAGAAATAAACATTTCTATGTATGCAAAAGTGTGTGTGGTGTCATGTCATTTGCATTGTGTGTGGGTATATGTTTCATGCAATAATTTTCAATTGTAGGACAGAATCAAACACTGGCCATTTTAAAAGGTGGCAACTGTAGGAATAATGGCTGTTTGATATGCTGTGCACCCTCTATATATACTCTTATACATATCTATAAGTAGTAATATATTTCTATGTGTATGTATGTGTATATACGTATCTCTCTCTCTCTCTATATATATATATATATATATTTATATATATACATACATACATACATATATATATATATATATATATATATATATATATATATATATATGTATATGTACATATATGTGTGTGTGTGTATGTATCATTAGACTGTTTACTGCTTCCAAATTGTACATTCCCTATGGTAGACTGACTGTTCTGCATGATATGCTAGCGATATCATCCTGATATCTGACAGCTGAGATAGCTTACTGTTAATTTGTTGTGGCTATGTTGTAGAAGATCCTGGATAAAAGTCTTGCAAGTGTTGGTTATTGTGTTGCAAGGCAGATCTGTTCTGCTGTGGAGGAAGGGATAATGGCAATAATTAAAAAAGATCCCTATTTTGGGCCCCTTCACCCCCATTAACAGTGCCTTTGGTCAGATGTTTTGCAGTGAGAGGTTCACACACACACACACACACACACACACATATATATACATATATATATATATATATATATATATATATATATATAGGTATATTTATCTATATATATATATATATATATATATATATATATATATATATATATATATATATACATGCATCTAGATATATAAATACATTTTCCCTTCTGCTGTGCTGCATGATATGTTTGAGACAACATCACATTTATGCAGAGCTTAAACAGCTTAGTGGTAAATTACTTTTGCTATGGTGTTCAGGGTCCTGGGTTCAAGACTTGCAAGTGCTGATTATTTTCTTGCTGGACAGAAAAGGCGCCATTGGATACAGAGTGATTATGGCACTTTTAAGCAGTTGTAAGTAGGTTTGCGTGGTGGTAAACAATGCTATCTTCTGGTTAAATATGCTTACAGACATTTAGCCTGACAGTGCTTAATTTGTGTAGCCATAGCATGCCACCACACAAACAGGCTTAAACCCACTTACTGCTGCTTAAAAGTGCTTAGTCCCACTTACCTATGTGCTAATTTCTTTAAAAGAAATGAAAAAAAGGCGTGATAGGAAAGTGGTGAAAAAGGGAGCACTCAGAGGGAAAAACAATAGGGAATGTAGCTAGGGATGTGCAGGACGGATGTATGGAAGGTCCGTAGCTGTCCATTTCTTCTACAGCAATAACTGTGCATATGTACTGAATTTCGAGATAGATTTGGACACTCAAATCCCTGAGAGAGGGGTGAGGACAGCAATAATGTGCTGTGATGCCAATTAGACCAGATTATGTGTGTCCAGTGGACATGTTCAAAATGGACAGCTATGTATGAGGCAAAATTTTTTTGGGGAACAGATTGCCCTTTTTTTAAGGTGATAGTGGGATGTTGGAGAAGCATAGTAGGTATATTTGGGGAGGTAGGTTGGGTAGGAAGACAGACAAGACAGCATACAGGGGCAGTATATGACACATGTGGGGAGTAAACACCTTGGATGGGGATGGGTGTTTGGAAATCAGAAGTCCATGAGCTCCCAAATGGAAACAGTGGGACTGAGGTCAACACCCATGGGCAGTCACCACTGCACCTTCAAGGCCCAGAAGGTGGCTGTGGGTTGAGTAGGAGGGGAAGGCTGACCCACTAAATGCACCATGCAGCCCTCAAGCTGGCATAGCAGATCTCCAAACTCCCTTCGAAGCTCACTATGTACCAATCCCCGGAACTGACTTCGGGTGACAGGATCCTATTTGCGTCCACTCCCGGGGAAATGAGCCCCATCCTCTGAGTTGGTTCCACCTGAAGGTGGTGCAGGCTGAGTGGAAGAAGAGGTCCTGGGGTGGGTCTCAGGCATGCTGGGGCTCGGTGCCATGGTCAGATGAGGTGGGAGAGGTAGGTCCGCTGGGACTGACCTTCCCATATGTGCTATGGCATTGCAGTTCTAAAACATATGTGGGTTAGTAATAGTCAACACAATCCAGGATTAATTATAACAGCATGCATACATATTCCCATTAACACAAAACAACAGATTTGGAACAGTTGCATAGCAAACAGAACACATACATATATGGAACCACAATGGCCATTACAACGGGCATGCAGGTTACATTGATAGCAACAGGCCACCAGTGATAGTATTTCAACATGGAACATTAGTAGAAACACATTTCAATATTTATTGAACAATAGGACATATGTCCCAACAGTAGGTTTGGTGTAAACATACCCATTGATTTGTGTATTTAGATTATTGCTGCAGATATGGTGGGGGGGAGAAGGCAATTAACAACTTATATATTCTTGCAGTACTCACAACTGTAATGATCATTGCTTTAATCACTAAGGTACAAGTATTATTACAATACCCTATGGCCTTGGTTTGGGCTGTGGTATCTTTGTACACAGTGTATACTTCAACTATCTTATAGCTAAATCCTTACATCTCTTACCTGGTACACCTGTGGAGGGAATGTTTGTTAATACTACCTGACTGTTTCTACATATATTCCCAGATTCAAAGTTTATATTATGCACTTACCTCTCATTCTCTTAATGCACACACTCTGGACAAAGTTTGACAACATGGGGTACAAATATGGACATGTTTTGAATATTGCCGTCATAAACTCGGGTTGCGTGAGTGACAGGACTTATTTTCATATACATTTTCTGAAGGTTTTGAGGTCTGAAAATCAAATGTATGCCATTATTTAGTGACTACAATTCTGGGATCATCCCACTGATTTGCCAGGGGGACAGAGTAACAGGCAGAAAGTATGAGCCAATTATCTGGACATTCTGTACAGTTGAGAGGTATGATTATGCATACAGCTTACTACCACTCCCAGGATTCAAACCATGGCTGTGTTTGCTACAAATACAACAATTTAAGTCACATTAGAATGTGCTATTTGGATATTACGGTCTATCTCTTCAGTGTTTTCTAAGTCTCTCTTGGTTGTACAATCTGACCTTGTAATTACAACAGTCTTACACAGACATTCCTACACATATTTTGATGTAGCACAGTGTAAGAAACAGTGGTTGACACAACAGTACTATTCTGTTATCAGATGTTACTGCATGGTATATGTCAGGCCATGCTATACTAGAGCAAGCACTACCAGTCCAGGCTTTACATCTTTATTGGCAGGCACAGTTTTCTTATCTAACAGACCTGTGGAGGGAATGTTCGTTAACACTACCTGACTGTTTCTACACATATTCCCAGATTCCAGTTAATATTATGTACATACCTCTCAATCTCCTAATGTACACATTCTGGACAAAGCTTGACAACATGGGGGTACGAATAGGGACATGTTTATTCTATTGCTGTTATAAACCTGGAGAGTTGCATGAGGAACAGGATTTGTTTTCATAAACATTTCTGAAGGTTTTGAGGTCTTCAAATCAAATGCATGTCATACTTCATGACTACAGTTCTGAGAACATCCCACTTATTTGCTAGGGGGACAGAGGAACAGGTAGAAAATATGAGCCAATTATCTGGACATTCTGAAAAATCTGTACAGTTGTGAGGTATGATTTTGCATACAGCTTACTACCACTTCCAAGATTTGAACCATGGCTGCATCTGCTAAACATACAACAATTCAAGTCACAGACAAGTGTGCTATTTGGCTATTGCTATCTATCTTTTCAGTGTTTTCTGTCTAAGTCTCTCTTGGTTGTACAATCTGATTTTGTACTTACAACAGTCTTATACAGACATTCCTAGTGTGGGTAACAGTGGTTAATATAACATTAACATTCAGAGAATGTAACAATAAATGCCAGACAATACCAGAGTAAACACAGCCAGTCCAGCATTTAGAGCTTTATTGGCAGGCAGTTACAGTTTTATTTAAATATGACCTATATGGGACTATTACTGTCATATTTTCTGGTTTATTCAGTACAACCCATACAACAGTTTTTATACTGCCAGATGACTTTCTACTACTTTATATTTATTTTGTATGACTACTACAAGCAGGATTGTTATGCACCAGCCTCGCATCGCAGCCTTTGCAGCCTACATGCATGGGCTTCCTGATTCACAGCCCACTCAGCTGCAGCTGTAAAGGAAATAGACATAGTTTGGCATACCTATCCATCACATACACACACTGGACTTTAGTAAACAGTAATGGTATGACTACTTACACACTGCTTGGACATCACCCCTCTGCCTTGCTTCTTGGACCCACTCGTCCAAGACCCACCTCTTTCTCCGCTTCAAGTCAGCATAGTGCTGCCTGACCTACTCACCAGTCCTAGGGATACCAGTGGCACTGGTGAGATCACAGGCAAGATGGTCCTGGAAGCCCTGGTACTGGCCCTGCAGCAGTCTTTTGTCATAGTTTTTACCAGGAGTCCTACCATGACCTTGGACTCCTGTATGCCCCAACGCTGCATCCGAAAGTGCAGTCCCTCTCCAACTCCGGCCATCCTGCCTACAGTGGGAAGCTGCAACCAATTATGAGCTGTATTCCTGCCTGTGGTGTTTAAATACAGACAATTTCCCACCCTTTGCCATGATTGGACAGTTTTGAATATGCTGAGCTAAGCTAAGCTACGGGCAAACCTGCTTAGCTAAGGTTGGCATTGCTTAAAGGGACAGGTTCAGGACTGCTTACCAGTGGGCAAATCCACTTAGCTGGGCTACTCATTGCTTAGCAGTCCTATTTATACAATGCTTACAGCTGGTAAGCAGAGCTGTGCAATGCTTAGCATTGCTTATTTTTCTTTTTATAGACTATCTGCTGTATGGCATCGATTCATCATTCATTACATGTTATAAATTTGTTTACTGTCCCTGACATCCCCCAGTGTGCTTTCATTACATTTATTCATGTGTGACTATACTGTATGGGGCACTTGTGTTTATATGGGGATTTCACACCTTTATTAAACTGAAACCTCACATCTGGACCGAACGCAGTACCCCGGTTAACAACTATATGTTATTTAGTAGGTAATACTAAAAAAAATGTTTATGTACTGCTTTCGCATGTAAAATGCAAAGTGCTTACAGTGGGGATCAAACCAGGAATGGTTGTTTGCAAAGCACATGCTCTAGCCACTACACTACTGCAATACTGCTTAGGTTGGATGTCTCTTGCTATTTAACTTGTTGTGCTGTTTAAGCTGGACTAAGCATAGCTAAGCAATGGGCACACCCACACAGCTATGCTTAAACTTTATTGCATTTATAAAAAAAAAAGGTTTTGTTGTGTTATTTTACCTATACCCTTCAGAATATCCCTGCTAATGCTAAACCTGTTATTTCATCAGCTTTCTGCTTTGTGGGACAATTGTCCCTTTTGACTTTGTCCACATTACTTACTCAGATGGGTTGGGAGGTGTGGTCTCTCTCTCTCTCTCTCTCTCGCTCTCTTTCAGCTGTTCCCGTTAGGGGTCGCCACAGCAGATCATCTGTTTCCATTTCTTCCTGTCCTCTGCATATTGCTCTGTCACATCAAACACATGCATGTCCTCTCTCACCACACCCATAAACCTTATCTTAGGCCTTCCACTTGTCCTCTTCCTGGCAGCTCCATCCTTAGCATCCTTTTCCCCAATATACCCAGCATCCCTTCTCAGCGCATGTCCAAACCAATGCAATCTCACCTCTCTGACTTTGTCTCCAAACCGTCTGCTATGTGCTTATGCTGCCTGTGTTATCCTAAATAACTTTTGGCTTGGTAGGGACGATTTTCCCTTATGGCTTTGACCACAAATTTTTGTTTTACTGACAGGTTGGGGGTGTTACGAGCATTCTCGCTCATTTTTAATTGCAGAAAGGCAATTCTGGAGTGCAGGGCCATGTGTATTGTGAGAGCTCTGCTCTCAGACACACCCTCTGCACTCGTACACAGCTCCATGTCTGTTTAACAGCCATGGCAGCATGCCTTCGTGAATACGCAAGGTGCGTTGCTGTGCTGTATGGGAACAGTCCCTGCCATACATGAATAACTTATTCCTGCAAGGCTGCTTGCTGAATACTGCGGATGGTTAAGCTGAAGGTTTATATGTGGTAATTTGAGATACGGAAAATACCTGACAGTCAGAAATTATAGATATTTTTTCCTTGCCTGTATGTTAGAATTGTAGTGTGTTATTAAGGTGCATACATTTTTTTCTCTCCAAAATCTAGTAATAGAAGTATATAGGGAAAAAAAACTACATGCATATTTACTATTTATATTTTTTTTCTATGACATAATTGGTTAAGATGTTTATCTCACAGACGCAAGGTACAGGGCTTGATTCTCACCTCTGAAGGAAACTGGCTAGGATTAAATTGCCTTCAAGGGCAGCTAGCCTTGTACTTGCATATGAACCTATGAACATATGTAGAAAGTGTGACAAAGCCATATAATTAAATGACTCTTCTTTCACATTTTGTTTGTAATGGGAGTACTGACTAAATCCTAACAACTTTATTGTTGACCCAGGAATTTGTGGTGAAGGAAAAGATACTAAGATTAAAAATCCATTCATTCTCTTCAAACTCTTGTTTCTATGAGTTATGCTGATAGTACAGCTTATACAGTATTTATGCCTGTATTTGTTTGCAGTCAGTACAGAATAACCTGTTAACTTTTGTTATACATTTGTGAAGTCTGTGTGGGGACATCACAACTATTTCTCAATAACTTCCAAATGATGTAGTGTTAGATTGTCGGACAAACCAATGCCTCCTTTCTTTCATTCTATTCCTGTTGGAACTTCTGTCAAGAGCATAGACTCCAGGGACTGCAGTGGGAGAAGATGTCAGTATTAAACTTATTCACCTCCTGTGGGGGTAACTTCAGATTGACGCAGTTCTCTCAAAGTCTGTCTTCCATTAGTGCATGTATGTATGTGTGTGTGTGTGTGTGTGTGTGTGTGTGTGTGTGTGTGTATATGTGTGTGTGTGTGTGTGTGTGTGTGTGTGTGTGTGTGTGTGTGTGTGTGTGTGTGTGTGGGTATGAACATATGAGTGTGTTAAGAGCTCAAAATAACTCAGTATTTCTTTTCTTTCTCCGATTTAAAATGAGAATACAAACTCTCCTAGTACCTCCAAATTTTTCAATTATTTCTAGCATTTTACTGCTACCATGCGTAACTGTTTCTTCCATCCTTTTGAACTACATGTAGCCCATCATTAGATCATAGTTCAAACCTCATACCTCAAAAACTCTTCTACTCAGGGCAAATTATTACCTATGTGATCCTATATTCACAGTTTGGTCCATTATATTCCTTCTGCAATTTTAAATGTGTCTCTTCTTCTACCCAGTTGTGGTTCATAAGAGCACATGCCCCATGTAAATAATGTCACATAACATTTATTTTTGGGTTCCCCTTTTTTTCCCAGTACTTTCAAGTTAAATTAAATGCCCCCTAAATCAGATTATTGTACTATTTTTCTTCACTCGAGTAGCCTTTATCACCAATTTTCAAAACCAGCTCGTTCAAATACTTAGGACTTCAACCAGTCCTTGCAAAGAATATGAACATCTACCCAGCCTGTCTTTCTCCATAACACCCTATCTCTATAAACAAATGGCATCTGATTTATTTTTCTATAAATATCTTAAAGTTAACTGTCCAAATTTATGATCAAATATCAAACCAAGACCAAAATATAACTGATGACACTCTTCCCTTTGTAAAATATCAAGTAAAAAAAAATAGCTGAGATATTCATCACAACTCTAGTCCCATTGTTCATAAAACCATCACTTCCACCCCCAAAATAAGCCCGTCACCTATTACATCTAAGCAAAAAAAAAAAAAAAAACAGAATCCAAACTCACCTTACTAAATATGTACCTAAGAAGTATGTACAATAAAATCCATGACATACACAATTATCTTGCTACATACGCTCCTGATGTAGTCATAGCTACTGAGACCTAGTTAAAAAAGAAATAAAGGATAATGAGACCTCCCAGGATACAATCTACTCAGGCATGACAGGCAGTATACTCAGGTATGACAGGCTGTATACTCAGGCATGACAGACAAAACAAGTGTGCAGATGGTATAGCAATCACCTATAAAAATCCCTAACCAGACCTCTCAACTACCCCAAATTGCTCGGTTTTTACTGAGTTTTGGGGTCCCAATAATGGGATGCCATGATTCCTGATCGGCACCCCATTATTTCCGATTTTTCAAATCTATTTGTTTGATTTTCGCGCTTTCGGAGCTGACGTCATCACATGCGCAATGACGTCAGCTCTGTCAACATGCCACATGTCTGTTTGAATACTGGAATGCCGTTCAGGCAGAACATAAGCCACGTGTCTGTCGCAGGAGGATTTATTTACAATGCATTAACATTTTAAGCCAGTCAGAATGCACTGCCGTTCAGGCAGGAAGTCTCTGCTGTTACTAAACAAACGAACTAGGACTGCCATTCGGATTTCTTCAACTGCACAGCTGAAAGTGAGTGTCTGTTGCCAAACAGAAGGTTACTTTGCTGTTTAAAGCCAGCAAATGGTGTATGTGTTTCATGATACAGGTTACGTTAAGAATGCCAGCTCTCTTTTTACTTGATGCTGTTCTGCTTGAGGAGAGCAGTATGACTGAATATTGATGTGGCATAAGATATTATCTAATTAAAACTGAGACTAAATTTAATAGAATGAACTTCTAACACCACAAGGTTATTCAGACTGTCACCTTTTCTTAATATTTGGGTATTTCGTTTTAATAAAACAGCATTAGTTTAGATGTCCTGCAAATGTGTGAATACATGATCTGTTTAACGTTGGTGTTTTGCATATACCTGCAGCTTTTTAGTAGTACAGATGTGGCAATGTGTTTGACAATAGTGGAATAACTTCCATTCACTAAATGCTTATGTAGGAAAGGCGAATTAGTTTGAAAAGAGAAAACTGTACTGGTTAGGTGGTAGTATATTAGGTATTTCTGCATAACAGAGGTAACGCTTGTAACTTCTCTTCTCATAATGAAAGACCTTTGTAAAAAAGCAATTTGAATGGTTAAAGTGTTTTGTTCTTATTTTGATTATCATAGTGGAAGTGTGCCTCCTAACAGCGACCATGAAAAAGAAAGCAAGTTTACATTAGCACTGTATCCTTACGAGCTTAAAGGCTCATTTTGCTGAGCACATCTGTAATGTTTAACTCACTTTTTCTGTTTAAGTTGTTTTAATGTGTATAAAACGAGGTTAAATATGCTTGTCTTTTTTTCATGCATGTCATAAAGAAACATGAACATTCAAAACCATCGTGGTAATTTGTGTGGAAATGTGAAATTTTATCTGAATTTTGTAGAAAAGTACAATGCACCCTAACGTTATATAAAACAGATTCAATTTATTTTGGTAATAAAGGGATGTGTTGCATGTGAGCATATGTTAAAGGACTCATGGGATTTCCTATGTAGTTTAACTTTTCCACCATATGAAAGTGAAATACACTTCTTAACTATCGATGTAGTTGATTTGTTTACCTGTATTCCGACGGATGAGGGTTTAGACTACTTTTGGTTATTATTGAAAGACAAAAAGTCTACTTTGAGCTTTGATATTGACCTTTTGGTTGAATTAATGAGGATGGCTTTAAAAAATAATTTTGTGTATTTTGAGGGAGAAACCTTTAAACAGGTTAGAGGGGTAGCTATGGGGGCAGCATGTGTCCCCATTTATTCTAACCTTGTTCTCCTACAATGGGAATTACAGTATGTGTTTCCTTCTAAATTTTGGAAAAATATTAAGTTATATCAGCGTTTTCTGGATGATTTGTTTATCATTAGGGAAGGGCCTGTACAAACTATTTTAGACTTTCTTGAATTTTTGAACTCCACTACAGATTTTTTAAAATTCACATTTGAATTTGATCAGAATGGGATAGATTACCTGGATGTTAGATTAGATAAAGTTAATGGGGGATTGAAGTCTAGAATTCATAGAAAGAATACGTTCAGAAATTCCTACCTTCCTTACACAAGTGACCACCCTTGGAAACAAAAAAGGAGTATTGTAAAGGGACAAATGGTCAGAGTGGCCAGAATGACCTCAGAGTGGGGTGATTTTTTGGAATAAATAGAATTTATTTCAGATTTATTTAGGTCAAGAGGCTACCCTGATTGGTTAGTACAGGAAGTGTCGGAAGAAATTGTAAATGGACGTGCTACAAAATATACCCCTATTTTGGGGAAAACTTTGGAAACTATTACAGGTGATACTGTAATTGGTGAACAAGCTTTTAAAAGGGCTTTTGTTTTACAACATAGCAATATAACCAGGGAAGTTAAGGTTTTAGTTCAGAGGAATTGGAAGATGTTAAAATACAACAGGGACATAGTACACAAAGTGAGTACTGAACCTAATTTTGTTTTTTAAAACAGGAACAAATTTGAAGAAAGTTTTTGAAAGAAACAATTATAGGGATTTAATTCCCCCATACAAGGGGACTTGTAGGTGTGGAAGGTGTGGATATTGTAAATATATTTTAGATGAAGCACCCATTATAGTAGAAAACTATGGTAACAGTAAGATTTATTTCAGGAAGGGTAATTGTTATACTAAAGGTATTGTGTATTTGGCTCTATGTAGAGATTGTCCAAGTTTTTACATAGGGAAATCAGAGAGGGCATTAAATAAACGTATACACGAGCATTTATACAATATTAGAAAAGGAAATGCAAACAATGCGTTAAGTAAGCACGTATTAACAGAGCCTAAAAATGCAGGTTTCCATTTTGGAATTCTGGAACAGGTGTTAATAGATCCCAAAGGGGGAGATTGGGAGAATTGGCTATGTTGTAGGGAGACCTACTGGTAACTAAGGTTGAATGCCACCCACCCTCCAGGACCAAATGATTATATTTCTATTACGCCGTATTTAATAAAAAAAGGCTGAGAATTTAAAATAATAATAAGAACAATAAGAATAAAATTGAGAGATCTATTTAACAATGTTATATGTAGACTGTAATATACATTTACCACTTTGGATTCTGAACAATTCAAATGTACATTTTAGGTATGGGACTCATAGGCTGTGTTTTTAACATGAATTTGTTGGTTTTTAAAGATTGTGAAATATTTAGTTGTAGAACCTATTTATGTTTATTATGGGTAGCACTGTGATGGGATTGCATTAATTTTAACAAAATGAAGAATTTTAATGTGCATGTTTCACTTTAAATTTAAGTGAAAATGGTTCCATTTTGGTGCCTTTTTTGAATGGAGATTTTAAAAGTGGCCAACTAGTAGTTTTACTGTTTACACACTTGACAAAGCCCTACAATTGAGTTAGGGTGAAAGCACCTGTGAATTTCGATGAATAAGCTGTTTTTGGACATCCACTTCTGTTTGCTGACACGACAGTTTCTTTTTAGTTTATTGGTTTGGTTTTACGGTCTGTTTCTGCCTACTTGATTCTGAATATTGACGTGGCATAAGACATTATCTAATTAAAACTGAGACTAAATTTAATAGAATGAACTTCTAACACCACAAGGTTATTCAAGCTGTCACCTTTTCTTAATATTTAGGTATTTCGGTTTAATAAAACAGCAGCAGTTTAGATGTCCTGCAAATGTGTGTTTAACGTTGGTGTTTTGCATATACCTGCAGCTTTTTAGTAGTACAGATGTGGCAATGAGCTTGACAATAGTGGAATAACTTCCATTCACTAAATGCTTATGTAGGAAAGGCAAATTAGTTTGAAAAGAGAAGACTGCACTGGTTAGGTAGTAGTATATTAGGTATTTCTGCATAACAGAGAGGTAACGCTTGTAACTTCTCATCTCATAATGAAAGACCTTTGTAAAAAGCAATTTGAATGGTTGGTGTTTTGTTCTCATTTTGATTATCATAGAGGAAGTGTGCCTCCTAACAGCGACCATGAAAAAGAAAGCAAGTTTACATTAGCACTGTATCCTTACGAACTTAAAGGCTCATTTTGCTGAGCACATCTGTAATGTTTAACTCACTTTTTCTGTTTAAGTTGTTTTAATGTGTATAAAACGGGGTTAAATATGCTTGTCTTTTTTTCATGCATGTCATAAAGAAACATAAACGTTCAAAAACATCGTGGTAGGTTAGGTGGAAATGTGCAATTTTATCTGAATTTTGTAGAAAAGTACAATGCACCTTAACGTTATGTAAAACAGATTCTATGTAGTTTGGTAATAAAGGGATGTGTTGCACATGACCCAGCGTTTCAATGAGAAATGTCATTTTCATAGCTTCCTTTTGGTTTGTAGGACAATATAGGTGGCGATATAGAGCTTTAAGAAGATTGTTGAATTTTTGTGTCTGATTTCTACTTCTTACAGTGTTCATTGAGTTTGCATTGTCTAATTCCTACCTTAATGTGAGTTAATGAAAAATAAGATCTGATTTCTTAGTGCTCCAGCTGCAGGAACAGACAGGAATGGACAGTAAGTCCACTCAACACACACAATTTCCCCAGGCTGTTAAACCAAGCATATAAACAATGCACTAGCCTTGAACTCAGAAAGCAGTAACACAAAATTGTTAGTTACTGTAATTAACAAGTGGACTGTTTGCTTCCTGAAAGAATTGTTCAAAAGCTATGTGAATCTTGATTTATGTTATAACCCAGGCTGAAGCAATACATACTTTGTTTTGTCCCTTAAAAACTAAAGCTTGCCTTCAGATTTTTTTTTTACTAGAGTCATAACAAAGTTATTGCAACACATATGTATTTGTACATATGTATTGAATGATTTTAAGCATTTGTGGATTAGATTTATATAAGTGGCTTAGTCCAAAGGATTTTTTTCTATCATGATTCATGAACTGGACATGATGCATCATAAGGGTATATAATGAACCTGTACTATAAATATATATATATATATATATATATATATATATATATGATTGGAATGGCTGCAGGGGGAATCTGGTGCCATATTTTGTTTGTCTGTTCTTCAGTTTGCATTTGAAAGTTGTTATCCCATGATTCCATTGCAGTGGGTGGGGTTACATAATTATGTATGCAAATTATATGTTAATCAGTGTACAGATTTGTACCTATTTTTCATGTGCCTTGTCCAGATATTTGATGTATCCAGGTTGAGAGAAATGTCCCTAACCATTACCTTACTTCCATAGGAAATGCCCAAAATTAATAGTGCTGAACTATTAATAACATTCTTTAAAAATAAACAATAGGACAAATATATAACACGAGGGAATAACGTTGATACTGCTGAAAGCATCCTGCATTGGATATTCCAAACATTTAACCATGAAACTTTAATACTTGGAGATTAAATATAGACTGACAACTTATAAGTTCCACTACTCCCACTGAATCCATAAACTTGTACAACTTTAGACAACTAATAACCACACCTAGTAGAATAAATAAAACTTCATGGAGACACTGAACATTAGGTTCCATTCTTACAAACAAACCAGACAAATTGTTAAAAGTAGGCTACCTCTCAGATAGCATAAATGACCACATACCAACGTATAATATTATAACTTGCTGTAACCAAGATAGACATATTATCTGTAATCATATACAAAATATAACCAATTTCAGCAAAGATATTTTTGAAACACTAAACAATATAACTGGAATGTACTCAGAACAATGCCACTATATACTGATATAGAATGCTTTAATAATGTATTTTTACTGACCTTAAATTATCTAGCACCAGTATGTAACAAAAGAGTAAAGTCCAACCCCACACAGTGGCTGACAAACAAAATAATCATGATAAAAAGGGATAAAGCCTGGAAAAAACTGGTATAGAAATAGAACGCAAACTTCTCTTCAGCAATTTAGACATCTTAGAAACCTTACAAAATTCCATGTCAAACAGGATAAGCAAACATACTATGCCAACCTACAAGAGAAACATATAAACAACCCAAAACTTTTGTGGTCATCACTAAGTAAACTACTCCACCCTGACAAGACCATTAGCCCTTCTCCAAAAACAGACAATGTGGCAGATTCTATCCCCACACAGTTTAATTCCTACTTTATACAATTAATATCATCTCTCTTAGACACTAACAAATATGACCCCCTCACTCACCTTAATTTTAATCTGGTACCTATCTCACTCATAAGGAATTTGCTCCTTAAACTAAAAACTACTTCTGTAGCTGTAGACCAACTACCACCAGACTACATAAAAATGACTGAAGAAGTCATAGCCTTCCCTGTCGTCCATCCTAATTAATAGGTCCATAGCAGAAAGATACACCCCATCACTGTGGAAAAAATCTTACATCACACCACTGCACAAAAGTGGCACATCTACAGAGTTTAATAACTACAGACCGATAGCCCCCTCTCCAAAATATTAGAGGAATGCATCAATATGCAGCTGATGCAATACACAATGTGGCTTTAGGTGCCAGCACAGCACAACTACTCTCATAGGTTTATAGGTTTATAGGTGTGTACTAGGCTAATGGCTCTGGAGCCTTTACAAGCCTAGCCCATAGCATTACCCCGGTATCATGCCACCCGACCTTAGTTCCCAGTGCCTCTGTCAAGTAGAGCCACTGGAGTGATCCCAAGGGTGAATTTTCTATTTCCCATCCACTCATCAAGATTTGTCTTGAAGAGGGCCAGTGGGTTGTGAACCTGTCCCTCCAGCATGTTCTGTTGATTGTGGTAATGAGGTTAAGGTCTCTGGAATGTGTCTTGTGGAGGGATTGGGATTTCTTTAGATGTAGCATTTCTAACAGAGCTCGGTCAGCCATGGCTTTGTAAGTCAAGCAGAGATCGCATCTAAGTAGGTGATATGGGACAGAGAATAGTTGGAGTTTTTTGAGTCTGTTGATATAGGACAAGTGTTTAAGGCATAAGATCCTCTTTTTGAGGTTATTTTGCAGCCTCTCCAGTTGTTGCAAGTGTCTAGTGAGCTACATGCCAAATGGGACATTGTACTTGATTACTGACCTAATGAGGGAAGAGTAGAGGGAGACAATGACGTCTTTCTTCCTGGATGCAAAATCCTTAGTAATGAGATGTGCCACTACATAGAAGGACTTTCTGACCACAGTGGCAATCTGGTGGTCAAAAGAGAGGTTGCTGTCAACCTGTGTTCCCAGATCTCTTATAATGCCTTCTGTGTTCAGTGGACTACCATCGATGTGGTAATTCATGGGAACTGGGTTTTTCCCAAAGGGGATGATGACACATATTTTGGCATTGAGCCTAAGGCCATGGTTCTTCCACCAGTCGGTGGTTTCAGTGAGGCCTTTCTGCAGCATGTCAACATCACTTGGGGAGTTAATAATGGCTCCCAACTAGCAATCGTCTATGAACTTTGTCAGCCAGAGTCTCTTCATGTTGGCCTGGACTTCTGAGAAGTAGATACCAAACAGGAGAGGACCCAGGACTGAATCCTGCGTGACTCCACTCGTGGCTGGTTGGCAGTCTGACTTGGAGTCAGCTTTCACACTGTGGGTTCTATCTGTGAGCCAGTTTGCAACTGACCTAGTGATATAGGGGTTGATGCCTAGCTTAGTGAGTTTTTCCATGATTCCTGAGTGGGGAATGGTATCAAAGGCCTTGGCCAGATCAAGGTAGGCTGTATGGACCACCTTACCTTCATCCACAGCACTGGTGACTGACTCAAAGAAGTTGACCAAGTTGAGCAAGCATGATCTACCCTTTACAAAACTAAACTGTGTGGGATCCAGAGTTTAGAGATTCCCTATATCCTTGTTTATTAGGTCTCTGATGATGTGTTCCATAGCTTTTATTATCAGACTTGTCAGGCTAATGGGGTGATAGTTCCCAGGGTCTGTAGTCTCTCCTTCTTTGTGGAGAGGGATGAGTATAGCAGTGCACCATTCAGTAGGGACAAAGCCTGAGGTTAGGCTGTGACTGAACAGGGCACACAGGTGAGGTGCCAATTCACTCTGTAGTTCATGTAGAATACAGCCATGGATATTGTCAGGTCCCATAGAAGCTGTATTCTTGGCCTTGGACAGTGATGTTTTAATGTGTGCAGGAGTAATACTGGGTGCCTAGCAATCTACTGGCATTGTGATTAGTCCTTTGGGGGGAGAGAGGGGTAAATTTTGCACTGAATCTGTCAGTCAGTATATTGGCAATATCTGTTGCCTCAGTATAGGAGGTACCATTGTGCAGTAGTTCAGAGGAAATCTGGGTATTGCCGTGGAGATTCTTTACATAACTATAGAAGGCCTTGTGGTTGTCTTTACTATCTGCTGCAATTCTGTTTATATAGCTAGGTTCAGAGGATTTGATGAGGGATCTCAACTTTTTGTTGAGGCTCATAAGGGAGTTTTTCCAGTCTTCGGACTTCACCTTATTCAAGTAAAAGATGTCTGCACATATAGTGCAGATCTAAACCAAATCAGGAATAAGTGAACAAGCAGCCAGCACCAGGGCATAAAAAGCACAACAAAATAAGTAAATATGTAAATAATTATTTATTTGAAAGTCCCAGACCGGTTTTGGCAAACATGCCTTCCTCAGTGGGAAATATTTGGTGCTATATTTCCCACTGAGGAAGGCATGTTTGCCGAAACCGGTTTGGGACTATCAAATAAATAATTATTTACTTATTCTGTTGTGCTTTTTACACCTTGGTGCTGACCGCTTGTTCACTTCACCTTATTCCACACCAGTTTCCTCCTTCTGTTGTAGAGTTTGTTTATGGCAGGAGACCACCAGATTGGTTTCCTTTTTATGGAGGAGAGAGTCTTGGTTCTATTGAGTATGGCGAGATTCATGCATTTGTGTATGTGCTCTTACAGTGCATTGGTGTGTGATTCGGGAGTCATGCAACTATTCAACATTTGCATGAGTGCCGTGAAGTTAGGCACCTCTGTTTTTGGGAGCCAAACGTTAACTTTGGAGAAGTCTTTTATTGTGGTTGCCTTTGTGTGTGTGTTGGGGGGGCTGGATTTCCAAGGTGCTTAGTTTGTGGTCGGATCTAACCAGGGAGGAGTTGACTATTGGTGTAGAGCAACTGTCGGCCATGATAGTAATGACTAGATCAATGATATTGCTACCTCTAGTGGGGGTAAGAATGAGCTAGTCCAAGGCACTGGAATTAATGAATTCCAGGAAACATTGGGCAAGTGTACTGGTACATGAGTAGTTTTCCCAATTAATGGAGGGGTAGTTGAAGTCACCCATTATGACAGTGTTAGGTTGGACCCTAATATTCTCCAGAGTCCTTAGGAATGTGGAGTGCGAGTCTTGGAACATGGTTGGGGACCTATAACAGGCTACGACCTGAATCGCTGTCTTACCCAGTGTTAGCTGCACCTGAAGTATCTCTGATTTGTTATGTTGGGCTATCAGTCTGGAGGTGTGTGCATCCTTTATGAATATGGAAACACCACCACATTTAAAGCTTTGGTCCAACTTCTGGGTCTGAATGGTGTGGAATGAGTTATAGCCTGCTAGTGCAGGGGTGCTTTCTGCTGCCTTGAAGCAGGTCTCTACTACTGCAGAAATGTCAATGTTCTCCATTTTAGGGAGTGCTTCGAGTGAGTGCATTTTGAGAATTAGACTTCTAGCATTGAGCAGCATGACCCTCAGATTGCATTTGTTTGTAGCTGTTACTTGGTCTTTGAAACACCGCCTAAAAAGGCACTATAGGGGTGGCAAGAGCCTTGGCCAGTATCCAGAAGCCCAGGGGTGACAGATGCAGGCCATCTCTGGCAAAGCATCGAGGTCTGCCAATCATGTCATCCCAGGTAGTCAGATACTGGATCCCCTTAGACTGACACCAGGAACTTAACCAATTGTTGAAATCAATAATTTTCTGCTTGTACTGTGGCATCATTCTGGGTGATTGTAGGATGCTGCTCAGGGCTAGGGTCATAACCAACTGGGCTACATAATCCGAGAGCTCTCTACTACATTTTACCAATATAATAAATGGACATAGAAACAATGGTCTGCTTGTGTCCACCATGTTCTTAGACTTGTCAAAGGCATTTGATACTGTATCACAGCAGCAACTGGTCATTCAGCTCTCCTTAATAGGACTTTCACAGCACTCCTTGTTGTGATTCCTTAGTTACCTCTCTGGAAGGCAGCAAGTCATTAAATGGCAACAAACCTACTCATCCTTTCAACCAGTTACTACAGGTGTCCCTCAGGGCTCTATCCAGGGTCCTTTACTATTTAATATATTTATTAATGACCTGCCCACCTCCACTTACTATGCTAGTTTAGTTTAGTATGCAGATGACTCAACATTAATATATGTGGCCTCAACAATAAATAAGCTCCAAGACATTACCCAAAAATCTTTCTATTCTGTAGAAACCTGGCTCAAAGAATCAAACCTCCTACTCAACCCCAAGAAAGCTTTTCAACTCAAAAAGTTGCCAAAATCCAAAGCAATCTATTACCATAAAGTCAGCAAATAATACTATCATTGAAACTGTAGTTCACACTAAACTTTTAGCTGTTATAATAGATGACAGTCTCAGATATGACCACTATACACTGTACACCATTAAATCTTCTCACCAAAAACTAGGCTCCCTTCATAGAATCTATGGATTCCTTACAGATACTCTAGAAAATCTCTAGCCACCACCTTCTTACTGCTGACTTTCTTATATGCTGCTCCTGTGCTAACAAACATAAACAATAGTCAAAGAAAGAAACTTGCCTCCTGCTACAATAAAATAATTACATTTGCCACCAGTCTCCCTCATAGGAGCCACCATTGTCTTAGCTTAAAGCAATTAAACTGGTTTGAACTGCACAACTGTCTAACATATTCACAACTGACTACAGCACACAAACTCATTCCTCATCCAAAAAAATGCCCCGCACTACAAAACGTATGACTACCCTACTGTCCAACAAGACACCTCCTCTCTAGTAACAAATTCTTATTACTTACAAATAAGTCAAATAATGTGGCAGGTGACTCTCTCTACTCCCAATGCGATGCTAAGCTCTGGAATAGTATCACCATGCAAATAAAACTCTGCGACAAACTCAGTAGATTTAAATCACGTCTTAAACAACATCTTAGCCAATCCTGGTCCTGCGCATCATCATCCCAGGGTTAAAACTTTTTCACTGTACAATACTATTCAAATACTTTACTTAAACATTATATTCCGAACCTCTTACTGAAATTACAAAACAGTTTTTGTACGTACCTGCTGCTTGTACAGTCCACTAAGTTGCACGTGTGCTTTCTCTTTAGCAACTTCCACTTGTGTAAAATCTTAGAATGTATATGTATAAATGTGACTACTGCTTGTGTTTCAATGTAAATATAACTACTGTCTGTGTATAAATGTAAACAGAAATGTAACTATTGTGTATATATGTAAATAGAAATGTAACTACTCTCTGTTTAACTGTGATGCAATGTAAGCAAATGGATCTTTTTTCCCTGGACCTTTTCTGAAAATGGATGTTACCCACTTGGACATTCCCAGTAAACAAGGACAAATACATAAATACTTTCCTTACAACTGTGCATTGTCTTTTTACTTTCCAGTAATAAATCTATTTTATCTGAAATCCACTTTTTCCTTTTCTAACATAACTCATATTTGACATCAGCATTATGTTCACAGCTTCACCAGTAAGTTTCCACCTACACATCTCCATACCGCATTAAAATATCCACTTTCTCATCAGTTATTGCTTTACTACAAAATAGTCAAATACTGTATGCTACTTTAACAGCTGCAAATCATAATTGTCTACATTTTGTCGTCCTTCAAATAAAGGATTGTGTTAACGCCAATCATGTTGCTGATAGCACACTGCTTACTATAAGTTATCACCTAATGTCTTCTGGGAACATTATACCTAATGTTGGCTCAGGCAACCAACGTTCTGCTGTCTCCACATCTATGGAGAACAATTTCAGTTCAACTCACAAAGTCTGTAAAAAGTCACCAATTTAAAAAGCTGCAGCATAAGTCAAAAGATGGTCTTCCTTAAATTCTGGATTTTTCAGCTTGATGCACATATGATAATAATGTCTGAAATTTGGCAGCAATGAAGAAATGTCATTCCCTTCCACCAAAATAAATAAAACATTATGCCTTTTGTAGAAATGACAATCCAGGCAAGTGTAACAGAAGTGGAGTCATACTTTTAGTCAAAAATGCACCTTAAAGTTATTCATTAGTGTCCAGTAAATCCCAAATGGGGAACAGGCCTGATATGAGGAATGATCCATATTAATGATGGACAACACAACAAATGTGATTATCTCAACTGCTCACATGCTTCTGCCTTCTTTTAATTGCTTGTTTTATGTTCTTCCAGACGCATTAGCTCTTTGGTCCAGGGAAAATGACTGTGTTACTTTGTTTTTCTATAGGAACTTACCCTACATTGGAATGAACTCCACCATATTAAATATACTCAGATATCCTCATCTTATAGAAATAATGGATTTAAATTGTTACATATCACAATCACAGTTTTTAGAGCAGGTCACTCCTTTAGTTAATTTCTACCACATCTAGCAGTGAACCTTCAGCCTAGAGGACTAGTTTTATCATCTGTCATAGCAAACTTCATACAGCCAGGCTACTTATTGGCCTTCTTTATTGCCTATCTACCATGAATGGCATTTTCTAAAATGTGTGCAGGCTATATTGACTTCTGTACCCTCAAATATCAGTTATATTTATTTTCTTTTCGAGCTTTTAAGTTCTTACCTCATGTCCTCATATTATATATTACTAAATGCAATTGCTTTGCAAAGTGAACTTGTCTTCTAACATATTTATTTATTTATTTGGTTTGTTTGTTTATTTATTTATCTGTTGTTAACTGGGGTAGAGCACTGATCACAAATAATCAACTACAGGCTCAGCCTGGGGAATATGAAAAGTAACATGGTATTAACATACAAAATATAATAATAGATGAAAGTGTGTGTGTGTGTGTACATATATATATATATATATATATATATATATATATATATATATATATATATATATAAGTAATCATATATAATGCATGAATATTTAAAACCACATTTTCATAGAAGTTGACATATCTGATGAAGAAAAAGATAGTTTTCAAAAGCAAAATTTATTTACCTATTGCCATAAGAAAAGCAAGAAAAAGAAAAAAGTTGAGACTATGAAGGAGAGAAGGATGGAATTTGTAAGTAATCTTAAGTGTAGATTATGCGATGCTACATAGTTTGGATATCATCTGCAAATGAGTAGTCCCCCAGATGACTATGGGAAGCACTGGAGTCTGTGGACTTGTATTAGGACAGTTAGATATTATCTAGCAGGTGGTTTAGCAGACAATTGAGAATAGGTATGTAAGGAGAAAGTCTGTGATGGGGGGGTTATCATGTCAGGGACATACTCTATGGCAGGTACACTGTATCAGTTTCATGACAGAGTAACATCGTAATGCTCCTAAAAGTTACTTTTGTCACTTATTTATATTTTCTTGATCCTTACTTCCAAATCTTATTCAGTTTGACTCATTGACTAATCTTTTTTAGTAGAGGGCAGCTTGAACCTGTCTTACACAACCCTTGTTCTCTCTCTCTCTATATGCTTTATATTTTACAATTTATATTGTATTTTGTTTAGTGTCAAAAGTACTGTTTAATTTTGTATACTTTCCAGTTCAGACTACAAGTTGCATAATATCCAATCACTGTGTTATACTACAAGCTAGATAATATGTGCATATTAAGTTAAGTATGGAAATACTCTTGACCTCACTTCAGTTGTTACATGTATTTCTAATTTTATTTCAACTGTCGGTTTTATAATGCTTTATTTTTATGCTTTATGTTTGACCTGATCTGTGGACCTGTTCACTAACCCAGTTAACAAATGGATAAATAAAATTAAGTAAAATAAATGAACACTTTAGCTATATTTAGAAAGAGTTGGATGTGCCCTCATCAAATCAACTCACAGCTTATGGCCAGAATCCCATCAGCAGGGGCAGGAGATATTTTGACACTGCTTTAACATAGAGGAGTGTGAGACTTGTTGAGTTTTATCTCTTTTAGATCTACTGGCTGAAGAAGACATTTTGAAGCTGTGAACAAAATAGTCAAACCATTTTTGACCATGTCATTTATACGCAGTTAGTAATACACCAGTATAAATCAGCTTCATTATAAAGCATAACTGCAAGGAAAACATCATTATAGTATCAGTTGAACTTTTCTAACCCTTTTTACATTTCTGTTTTATTCACTTTTTTTTTTTTTTTTTTTTTTACATCTAATGGGGTGTCCACACCAGTTTAATGAGAATACAATGAGAATGATAATATCTGTTAGCTTATATCACAAAAATAATAAGATCATATTACTAGTCTTGAAACAATATTATTATTTGCAGGTTTCAGTATGATAACTTGAAAGGAAAGTGAATTATAATAGCATTAACAGAGAAACATTCCTATATACTATAAAATGTGATCTGAGTCATTTCTTATTTTTAATATTTATGTATTTTATGCATTTATTTTCTATTTATTAACCAGAGTAGGACTGATCCATGCAGACCTGTTTCAGGCTCAGATATAAAAATAGGACAAAAAACAAAATAAGGAACAAATATGATGAATTTTTATATCTAGGGTTATTTTTCTTTAATAATTCATGCCAATGTATCCTGATTTCCATTATTTATGGAAGGTGCTTGACACATTGGTTAACCATAGCATTTTTTTCACTTTTACAGGAAAACAATGAATATTTTTAAAAGATTTCTTTCCAGACTGATTGTACACCCCCCACTTGAATAAGGTTATACCATTAATATTTACTACAGTGTAACATTAAAGTGATGATATGCAGTGGGAAAACTGACGTTCATTAATACAAGTGATTGGTATTCTGCTGAGGTACACTTCAAAGCATTTCTGCTTTCAGACTACTGATGAAAGCAAACCGAATCTCTCTCCAGCAGCACTGCATCCCATATTATTCAACCTTTTATTGAAGCTCAGTAGTCTCTTCTATGCATTATTTAATACAAATCCTGTTGTCATTCCTCTTTTGTTTCTGCTTTTCCTCCCTGTCTTTCTGCAGACCATCTGTCATGCACCCCACCCAGTCATGTTCAGAAGAATAAGGCTACAAGCTGTAACTAGTCAGACTAAACAGCACAGTTTAACTTACTGAAGCTGAGAAAATGTATTGAAAAGTAAGTACCATCCCTCTGTTTGCAAAAGATGGTCTAACATAGCAGTTCATTTTTTTCTTCTTACTGACACGCACTCATAGATAATTCCTTGGGTAGTATGTACTGCAGTAGAGTTCTACCAAACATACATAATTTTTATTCTTTATTTAATTTGCATCAAGAAAATGGCCTTGCTGTTGAACATATGCCCTTGCAGCTTATAATAATGAGCTGTTTTAAAATGTCTTTTTAAGAATATTAACAACAGAGTGTGGAATTTAATTAAGTTATTCCTTAATATGTTTTTATATAGTAGAAAACATGTTTCAGATTAAACTAGCATGTTCAGATATTTTAAACATTTAATGTCATTTTGTAACATTATCTGCAAGCCTGGAAATTAATTTAAATTCACTTAAACTAGAAGACATAGGGTAAAACTGATATTGCTATCACCAGTTCTGCTAAATTTTAATTATCAATGCCACATCAGTAGAATAACACTGATAATATGGTAACCACTGCTGCTAAATTCTAATTATCCTAGCACTGCATGTAACACAGACAGAAACAGAGAAAGTATGTTATAAAAAGCTTTTTTTCAACTCTTTGATTTTGTAGAGAAAAATACTTATATATCTAACATTGTACAAATTTCTGCAAATCATTTATTTGCATTGGTTCCTGTTGTAATGTTTCATTTTCTCCTGCTTTCATTTAAAATCAGTTATTGCTAGTGGTAAAGTAGCATCATAGTAAAGAAAGACGATCATAACTTGTTAAAAGTTTTCTAAACCCGATTTTGGCAGAATTCTAAAAAAATGTACACAAAGAGCACATATGTTACTCTGGTGTAATGTAGCCTTCTAAATAGGCATTACCCTGGAGTAACTCACTTTCATTAATATTACGTCCTTTAGAATCCTGATACTTGCATTATATGTCAGGAAATGTAATTTGTAATTTCCGTGAACTACTAGCAGTAGGTTCCCTTACGACTTAGAATAAAAGTACATCAGACTGTCATATCACAAGATATTATTTAAGTAAAAAAAAAAAAAAAAAAAAAAAAAAACAGAGCTGATGTCAATGTGATATACCGGGGGGAAGGGGTCCTGTTGAATGTTGGAAGACAGTGAGTACATTCCTTGGAATTGTGATATTTAAAGTGAGCTAAGAGAAACGTATATGAAAAATTCAAACTTGTATTATGGAAATTTCCCTCTTCATTCAGGTACAGCGCTCTATGAGTCAATGCATACACACAGCAAGTGTATGTAGGATGCAGCCTCTGGGGAGAACAGAGGGGCGTCCATCTGGAAGAAGGTGTTAAATTTGTAATGCATGACTACTGATGCAGATTAAGCATGGCAAACTGAAGAGGTCCTAAAAACTATAAGTCAAACTAAATGCTTTAAAAATGCATTGGGAATCTGGCTGACCATTTTCAACACTTCAAGTTATGGACTTGTCTGTTTTACAAGTAAACTATTTTGATTCTAATTAATCCTAAAGGTCTTTGCAATGCAAGGTGCAAAGATTAAGTTATATCTGTTGGCATGTGCTGCAATTGTGTCTTGATTACAGTGAAATCAAGTTCATCTAAAACCTCCAAATTTTGCTTACTGTTAAATGTACTTCAGGTCTTTGTATAGGTATGAAAAGACTGATTATAGTTAGGACAAGAATCAATATTCCTCTTCATTGACTTTTGTTAGCATAACCTTTACTTTGCAAATGGTTTGTACTCGCATTTAAGTATGCAGTTTAAATTTATAGATGTTTGTAAAACTATTGACCATTGTCAGCACATTTTACATTTCAATTTATTACTAAATAAAATGTTTTGATACTATAGTTATTTTTATTTATTATTTTATTTATTTATTTGAAATTTGTTGACTGGGTTAGTCAAACTGGGCCAGAGGCCCATTTTCAGTGGAGACCTGAGGTGAAAAGCTTCAATACAGACAATTTATAGTACATAAACTTCATAGAGAACTTTACAGTATATAAGCTACAAATACAGAGAAGTCTAATATATAATGATAGTGATACAGAGAAGTGTAATACACATAATAGAAGACATTTATTTTTTTTTACAGTGAAAACATAAACAGCAGTTGAGCTTTCATAGAGAGAGCTATTGATACAATGGATGTAATCCTAATAAAGAGAGGTATTTAGACATGAGCAAACAATATTTACATATGTACATGCGGTGAAGAAGTAAAGCTTCTGGGTGAATTATTTTAGTAAGACTTTGAGTTAAGGGAAAGAACTAAGAGGTGGTAGAGTACAAAGTCTGTGCAGTTGGAGTAAAACAATACAGTGATGTAGAATTCATTAATGTGGTAGGTTAGGTGGGGTCATAACAGGGGCAAAACTTGTTGTTACTTAGGTGAAGTTTAAGTTCCCATTTGAAGTGTTTAGGATGGGGATGGATATAATGTGTGCAGGGAGTTTGTTCCAAGCTTGGGTTACAGTGCATTTGAAAAGTAGTTTACCAACATTTTTGTGTGGTTGGTAAATGCCAAGGAGTTGCTGGTTGGAGGTGCAGAAATTATGATTAGGGGTATAAGAGGATACCAGGGACGAGAGGGATGGGCAGGTAGATGGTTTGTATAATACAGAGTGTGTGATTTGAAGCTGTGATAGAAGGGGCTATTGGTGACAAATCTAGGTATTTTCTAATATGTTTGTTGTAGTTTGGACAGGGCTGAAGACTGTATGTTAGTTAGGATTGGGGCAGCATAGAAAAGGGAGGGGAGAAGGAAAGCATGAGCTAGAGAAAGTGTAGCATTAGAAGTTAGAAGTTTTTTATTTTGATACAGCAGCCCAAGTTTTTGATATTTGTTTATGCTTTGAAGGATATGTGAGTTAAACTTTAGTTCATCATCAGTGATGGTACCTAGGAGCTTAGTGTGTGGTTCAGGTTGAATGATTGTGCTATTAGAGGAAGTAATGGCAAAGGTTGATTTGTGATGAGACAGAGTGCGAGAGAGAAAAAGTAGGAGTTTCGTTTTTTGGGGTTTAAGATGAGCTGGTTAGCAGACAGCCACTTTCCAATGTATAGAAACGTGACTTCAGTATGAGCATGAAGTTCTGAGATTTTGCTGGAGATAGAGATGAGAGTGGAATAATCACCATATTGAATTAGGGGGTCTATATTAAAAGCACAAATGTTTACTTACCCAAATACCTAAACACCGACAGATATTCCACTAACCGCATATACACCGAATGCCCTAAACTGCGAAATTCAAAAACTCGAAATGTTATAGTTGTCCCATCCCACCGCCCGCTACAAACTACCTACACAAACAAACTAAATAATCCACACACATACACTTAATAAAACCCTACTTCTATCCCTACACTAAATCTAACATACATTACCATCTATGCACTTACCTTAACCTGCACCCTAACCCCAAGGTCCGTAACTATCGCACACTTACCTTACAGAGCTATACTGCAGAAGGGCCAACCATGACAATTCAACATTTCCAATTTTGTACTTCAGGACTATTGATGTTTTCACGGTTCGATGAAGACATGTCGGCGTTTAGGTATTCAGGTAAGTAAATGTTTGTTATTTTAATATAGACCCGAATTATGGAGGATTGATTACAAGCTGTGTGTAACTCATTTGTGAAAATGTTAAACAGGAGAGGACCCAGGATGAAACCTTGGTGTACACTAGATGTGACAGGAAGAAAGGGGGAGCAGGAGGAGAGCCAACTGACAGATTGTAGCCTATTGGAGAGGTAACTGGTGAAACAGACAAGGGAGGGAGCAGAGAGATTGAGGTTATCAAGTTTAGCTAAAAGGATAGGATGAGGGACAATGTCAAAGGCTTTAGAGAGGCCAAGGAAAAGACAGGATACAAGTTGGTTGTTATCTCTGGCCTCAGCTACTGTATGAGTAAATGATAGGAGGGCAATACCTGTGCTGTAGTTTGGCCAGAAGCCATGTTGAGTGTGTATGAAAAGGTTTTCATGTAGGGAAAGTTCAGCAGCTGAGTGTTCATAGGTTCATAGTTAGGTACTAAGCTATTGGCCATAGGGCCTATATAAGCCTAGCCAAAAAGATACCCTGGCTTTTGCCACCCAAGAAAATTATTTTCCTGTGCCCCTATTGAGCACAGCCTTAGAAGTGATCCCCGAGGTGAATTTCCTATCTCCCATCCAATCATCAAGATTTTTCTTGAAGAGTGCTAATAAGGAGCTTTGTTTGATATATAGAGGTAGTTTGTTCCAGTGTATGGGAAGTCTCTGGGACAGGAATCTATCCCTCCAGCATGTTCTGTCTATTGTGGTGACAAAGTTTAGGTCCCTAGAGCGTGTAGCTTGGAAGGACTGAGATTTCTTTAAGAGGAGCATGTCCAACAGCTGTGGGTTTGACATAGCTTTGTATGTAAGGCAGAGATCACCTCTGAGTAGGCGATATGCGACTGAGTAAAGCTGGAGCTTTTTGAGACAGTCTGTGTAGGGCATCTGTTTAGGGCTGGTAATCCTCTTTGTGAGGTATTTCTGTGGCCTTTCTAGTTGTTGTAGATGTCTTATGAGGTACATACCAAAAGGGGCGTTGTACTCTATAATGGGTCTAATGAGTGATGAGTAGAGGGGAACAATGACCTATTTTTTCCTGGATGAGAAACCTTTTGTGATGAGGTGTGCCACATAGAAGGATTTCCTGACGATTGTGGTGATGTGATTATCAAAGGAGAGACTACTGTCCATCTCTGTCCCAAGGTCTTTTATCACACTTTCAGTGTTAATTAGACTACTGCCTATGTAGTAGTTCATGGGTACAGAGTTTTTACCAAAAGGGATGATGATGCACTTTTTGGCATTGAGCTTGAAGCCATGGCTTTGACACCAGGCATCTGTCTCAGTGTGGCCCTTTTGTAGGATGTCCACATCATTAGTAGTTTCGATTATGGCACCTAGTTTCCAGTCATCTGTGAATTTCTTAGCCAAAGACCTTCTGTGTTAGCCTGTACTTCTGAGAAGTAGATACCAAACAGAAGAGAACCCAGGACTGACCACTTTCGTACTTCGCTTGTAACTGGTCTGAAGTTGGATTTGGAGTCTGCTACTTTCACAGTGTGGGTTCTGTTGGATAGCCAGTTGGAAACCCATCTTGTGACATAGGGATTTATACCTAGTTTAGTGAGTGTATCTATAATTCCAGAGTGGGGGATGGTGTCGAAAGTCTTGGCGAGATCTAGATAGGTTGTGTCAACCACCTTACCCTCATCTACGTCTTTGGTGACCGCTTCAAAGAAGTCTATCAGGTTTAGGAGACATGATCTGCCTTTTACAATCCCAAACTGGGTGGGGTCCAGAGTTTGGAGATTATCAATGTCATTGTTTATAAGTTCCCTGATGATACATTCCATAGCCTTGCAGACCAGGCTCGTCAGGCTAATGGGTCGGTAGTTCCCAGGGTCTGTGGTGGCTCCCCCTTTGTGGAGTGGGATAACCTTCACTGTCCACCATTCAGTGGGCACAAAGCCTGTGGTAAGGCTATGATTTAAGATGGTACTTAGGTGGGGTGCCAGTTCGTACTGTAGTTCATGTAGAACGGAGCCTGGGATGTTGTCAGGTCCTATGGAAGCTGTGTTCTTGGCTTTGGAGAGTGTGGTTTTTACCTGTACAGCCGTGATTATAGGAACTTTGCATTCTTCTGGTATAGAGATGGGCCCTTTAGGGGGGGTGAGAGGGGGTAAAGTTACCACTGAACCTATCTGCCAGGATGTTGGCAATATCAGTTGGTTCTGTATATTTAGTGCCATTGTACTGTAACTCAGAGCAGGTATGAGTGTTGCCATTGAGATTCTTGACATAGCTATAGAGTGCTTTGTGGTTGTCTTTAGAATCAGTGGTGATTTTGTTTTTGTAACTAGCTTTGGAGGATTTTATGAGGGATCTCAGCTTTTTACTGAGGCTGACCAGGGAGTTCCTCCAATGATGGGATTTTACTCTTTTTTGCAGCAGTTTCTTTCTTCTGTTGTAGAGTTTGTTTATGGCAGGAGACCACCAGATTGGCTCCCTTTTTTTTGGAGGACAGCATCTGGATTCTGTTAGGGATTGCACAATCCATGAACTTGTGTAAGTGCTTAGAAAGTGCATTTGTGTAAGATTAGCAGTCATACCTCTATTGTCTGTCTGCATGTGAAGTTTGCCACTTCTGTCTTAAGAAGTGTGAAGTTGGCTTTGGAGAAATTTGTTATGGTGGTTTCCCTAATGGGGGTGGGGGCAGGATGTGGATGTCTTGGGTGATTAGCTTGTGGTCGGATCTGACCAACGAGGAAGTGACCTCTGGTGTGGAACACCAGTTGCCCATGTTGTTAATGACCAGGTCTAGGATATTGCTGCCCCTGATGGGGGATGTGGATAAGTTGATCCAAGGTGTTGGAATTTATAAATTCCAGAAAACGTTGATCAAAAGAGTTGGTACCCGAGTAGTTTTCCCACTTAATGGTGGGGTAGTTGAAATTGAAGTAAAAAAGGCAGCCAGCACCCAGAATGAAAATATCCAATAACCATTTATTCATGTGTTCTGACCCAAACAAATAGACCAGTTTCGGCACACAGCCTTCATCAGTGATCAGTAGTAGTTGAAATCGCCCATTATTAGGGTGTTATGTTGTACCCAAATATTTTCCAATGCATCAAGAAATGAGGAGTGGGAATCCTGGGGCATGTTGGGGGATCTGTAGCAAGCTACAATTTGGATTGCAGTCTTGCCCAGAGTTAGTTGCACTTGAATAATCTCAGATGCATTATGCTGAGCAACTAGCCTGGAGGAGTGGATCTTCTTAATGAATATAGACACACCTCCGCCTTTAATGTTTCAGTCCAGGTTAGGTGGCCGAAAGGTGTGGTACGAATTATAGCCTGGTAATGCAGGTGTGCTCACTGGAGCCTTTAACCAGGTGTCTGTCACTGCACAGATGTCAATGTTATTTTAAGGAGTGCCTCGAGTGAGTGCATTTTGAGGTTTAGACTTCTAGCATTGAGTAGCATTACCCTCAGATTTTGCTTGCTTGTACCTATTATGGTGGTATGTTTGTCATTTGAACCTTGCCTAAAACAGGCACTATAGGGGTGGCAAGAGCCTTAGCCAGTGTCTGGAATCCCAAGGGGTGAGAGGTGCAAGCCATCTCTGGCAAAGCATCATGGTATGTCAATCATGTCATCCCAGGCAGACAGATTCTGGATCCCCTTAGAATGACACCAGTAGCTTAGCCAATTGTTGAAGTCAATCATTTTGTCCTTGTATTATGGTATCATTCTGGGTGATGGCAGGATGCTACTCAGGGCTAGGGTCATACCTGACTGGGCTACAAGATCGGACAGCTCCTTCATGTCTCTTTTCATGTAGTCCAGGGAGGTACATCTCAGATCATTCACACCAACATGGACAATGATGAGTCATATTTGTACTTGTTGTGGAGTGACCTGAGTGTGTGCATTATGTGGTGGATCCTGACATCTGACAGGCAGTTGACAATAACTTTCTCCTTCTTTAGCCTGGTGAGTGGAACATCAGTTTGCCTGACTATAGAGTCACCTATAATTAGAGTGTTGGGTATGCTGTTATGCCTTATGGGCTGTGGTTGAGTGGCACACTGAGTTTGTGGGTTATGTGCTATTTGGGTTGTGTTGGGGGGTGGAAGTTGCTTGTGTTTCTGCTTTGCAGGTCCCTGTTGCTTGGGCAGATTTTTATTGAGAGCCTCCGCAAATGTAGATGTGTGTTTTGTGTTTCTATGTGTGTGTTTTGTGGGGTAGGTTTTGAGGGACTATGTGATGAGTGTGGTGTGGTTCAAGTGTTTACCCTCTCCTCTTGACTGTCTAGTCTAGTCTTGGGTGAAGATAGCTTTGCTTCCAGTTTGGCTATATAAGTGCATCTCTTACAGGTTGTAGTGTTGGGTGGTAGGAGGAGAGGATAGTCTGTGTACATGAGGCAATTGCTACATTGCCCCAAGATGCCCAAATTAATCAGCTAGACAGAAGAAGAAAACACCGGGTGCTGACCCTTAGACATGTCTGGATAGGTGCTTATTTATTAAGTACTAAAACCTGTTTTCCTCTAGACAAGAGAGGACAGTTGAGTGCTGTACTAATTTGTAGCTTATTTAGTGCTTACAATGAGTTCTGAACAAGTGCTGAGCTCAAAGAAAGAGATTTGATTGCTAAAACTAAAAAACTGGCTAGTTCTAAGGGAAAATTTGAAGAGCAGACGTTATGGCACCGGGAATAGTTTAACCCTAGCTAAGTGGCGGGGGCTCAGTAGCTTACAAGTAGTCACAGATACAGCAAATCTGTATCTGGACTAGACTACTTACAGGAAATGCAGGAAACAAGCTTAGATTTTTTTTTTTGTATAGTGGAAAGGGAGTAAGGAGGAGCAGAAGATAACTCAAGGTTAAGAACTAAGTGGGTTGGCCTTCTCAAATGTTCTCCCTGTATTATGTAGAATGAGGTAATGACACTCAACTGAGAGGAGTGTCCCAGATCAAATTTACAGTAGGAGATGGCAACTGCAAAGCCTCCAAGTATAAGAAATGGATACCAATAGAGATGGAGGGTGGGAGATAAAAATCAGACAAACAAACCCAAACAGGTGCTTAACAAATGTAGAAAATTTCCAGTTAATACTTCACACACAGTGAAGCTAGCTAGAAAATTATGCAGCAGGCAAATAAAGTGCTATAAATAACTCATAAAAATAAGCAAAAAACAGGATACTTAATGTTATATATCGCAGATCAGGGTTTGCTCAGTGCCCTTCTTCTGATTAGCTCAGTGTGAAATCGCAGAAACACTCACAAGTTAACTTCTTAAGTAACAGAAAGTTGAAAGCTGAAACAACTTTAAAAAAAGCTAAAAAGAACCAATGAGGTGCTTACAGCAAGCTGTAGTCTAGGTAACCCCAATCAGCCAATGACCATAAACACTCCCCTCTCACTGAAATGCAAGAATGGCTTTGGCTAAACTAAGATGGCCTAGAACATGTGCTCAGATACACAGCCTCTACAAACAAACAGCTGGGCCCAAAACAGAAGCATGAATATGGACAATGCTACAACTACCCACACTACTTGGGTAGAAAAAAAACTGCAGAAATTTTTATCACAGCAGAAAGGCAGCAGTGAGCCTTTAAATGAAATTTTTAAACAGATAAAGGTGCAAGGAGAATCTAGAATGCTTTTAACTGCAAACAAATAAGTTATATGATACACCTCTTTGTAGGAAATCAGAACAAACAAACCCAAACAGGTGCTTAACAAATGTAGAAATTTTCCAGTTAATACTTCACAGACAGTGAAACTAGCTAGAAAATATGCAGCAGACAAATAAAGTGCTATAAATAAGTCACAAAAATAAGCAAAAAACAGGATACTTAATGTTATATATTGCAGATCAGGGTTTGCTCAGTACCCTTCCTCCGATTAGCTCATTGTGAAATGGCAGAAACACTCACAAGTTAACTTCTTAAGTAACAGAAAGTTGAAAGCTTAAACAACTTTAAAAAAGAACCAATGAGGTGCTTACAACAAGCCATAGTCCAGGTAACCCCAATCAGCCAATGACCATAAACACTCCCCTCTTACTGAAATGCAAGAATGGCTTTGGCTAAACTAAGATGGCCTGGAACATGTGCTCAGATGCATACCATCTACAAACAAACAGCTGGGCCCAAAACACAAGCCTGAATATGAACAATGCTACAACTACCCACACTACATGGGTAGAAAAAAACTGCAGAAATGTTTATCACAGCAGAAAAGCAGCAGTGAGCCTTTAAATGAAAGTTTTAAACAGATAAAGGAGCAAGGAGACTCTAGAGAATGCTTTAACTGCAAACAAATAAATTATATGATACACTTTTTTGCAGGAAATCAAAACAAACAAACCCAAACAGGTGCTTAACAAATGTAGAAAATTTCCAGTTAATACCTCAAACACAGTGAAACTAACTAGAAGAGTATGCAGCAGACAATAAAATTGCTATAAATAACTCTTAAAAATAAGAAAAAAACAGGATACTTAATGTTATATTTCACATATCAGGGTTTACTCAGTGCCCTTCCTCCAATTAGCTAAGTGTGAAATGGCAGAGACACTCACAAGTTAACTTATTAAGTAACAGAAAGTTGAAACCTGAAACAACTTTAAAAAAGCTTGAAAGAACCAATGAGGTGCTTACTTAAAGCCATAGTCTAGGTAACCACAATCAGCCAATAACCATAAACACTCCCCTCTCACTGAAATGCAAGAATGGCTTTAGCTAAACTAAGATGGCCTGGAACATGTGCTCAGACTCTACAAACAAACAACTAGGCTCAAAACACAAGCTTGAATATGGACAATGCTACAACTATCCACACTACTTGGGTGAGAATGCATTTTTCAAGTATTTTAGATAGAGGGGAAAGGATAGCTATGGGTCTGTAGTTAGATGGGTCAGTGGAATTCGCTCCTTTATGGAGTGGGATGCTAAAGAAGGATTACCAAATGTCAGGGACTGTAGCTTCTTGAATTAATCTATTGATCAGCAGGAATACAGGATAGGCTATGGATTCAGCGGCTAGTTTGAGGAAGGTAGGTGCAAGATTATCACAGAAGGGAGAGCAGGATTTGAGCTTAAGTAGAGATGATTTGACATGGGCAGTAGGAACAGGATGAAAGGTGAAGAGGTTTTATTAAGTTGGTTGGAAGGGGAAGGAAGGGTGTTTGTGTTGCAGTTAGTTTGTGTGAGGTTTTGGACAGTTTCAGTGAAGTGATTATTGAGAAGGGTAATAATTTCTAGAGGAGTGTTATTTGGGAAAGGGGAGGGAGTGGAAGAGCAACCAGACTGGAGAATTTTTTTGATGGTGGTCCAGAATTTGTGTGAACTTGATTTGCAGTTGATTTTGGGAGAGTTGTAGTAGGATTTTTTTATCATCATTGACATGCTTTTTCATGAGGTTGCTGAGTGCTCTGTAGTTCTGGAACAGGGATTGTGTTTTGGTTTTAGTTTAGGCTTTCCAAGCACTATCTCTTCTGTGCATAAGAGTACAGGTTTCTTTAGAAAGCCAAGGGACATAATTAGCTTTGATTCTAATTCTCTTGGAGGGGGCAAGGAAGTTGAGAGTATCTAGGAAAATGTGGTTAAATTTTTGCACAGCTTCATTGAGGGAGAACTGTCAGGGGAACGAACAGTCAGTGCTAGATAGTATGGAGTTAAATAAGTTAGCATTAAAAGTAGAGGGTTTACGGCAGTCTCTATAAGAGTGTGATTTGGGTAGGTGGGCCGAGTTTGTTTGGATGGAGGTGGAAAGATGATCACTTAAGGTGTCAGATTAGTACAAGGGCTGTGATAAAGGTTAGATGTGTTACTGAGGATCCAGTTGATAGTTGGATTGGTGGAAGAGGATGCAAGTAAGGGAGATAAACAATTGGTGGAATCCATGTAAGTTCATACTGATTAGTGCACAGTCAGTTGCTAGTTTAGACCAGTCAATATTGACATCACCGAGGATGAGGGTTTCATAAGGTACATTGTGGGAAAACCAAGACAAGATATGTTCACGGGGTTGAAATATTATTCCCTGGGGGGATATATAAGGAGTGACGAGCATGGCAAACAACGTAAGAAACAATTCCTTTTATTAAATGAAGCGCTTTTCGTCTGATCTAACACATGAACTTCATCAGATACAATAACAAGTGAGCTGTTACTTTTTAAAAAGGCAAAATGTACATCAGCTGTCACTTCACAATTTAAAGCACCATACCCTATTTTAAAATGCTTCATGTTAAAAAGCTTTTTGTATATGTTAAAGTGCTTCTATTATTAATAGATTATTGTAACTCAAACGAATATTGTTTGCAATATAAAACTACATACTATTCCTTACTTAAAAAGTAACTTAACATTACATTACACTAAATAAAGATATATACTTTTAACAGATTACACAAACCAGTACATTCCAAACAGCAGCAGGGGATGCCAAAACATTTTTCACTCAATACTATCTAAAAGTAGATCAACATATTTACCCACTATTACTAAAAGCAAGATACTAAGAGCTCTTGCAGATTATTAAACAGTTTATCTACAAAGACTTCTTAGTTTTAGTAAAGGCATAATAGAGCACATATCATTCAGACCCGGAAAATTATATGCATATAACCGGATCTGCCATAATAATTCTAACCTCTCCAATTGTATTTCTATTGGTCCCCCTCTCATATTTGGAACCAACTGATCCAAAATCCAAAACTTGAATGCATGGCTAGGATACTCCCAAACTTAATGGAATGGCTTACTACACCTATGGGCCTGAATCAATTTAATTCTGCAGCTACAACGATGAGTCCGGCTAGGGAAGAGTCTAATTTGGTGGATTTACTGAACTTGTTTGATCATGTACTGTTGAAATATAAAAAATTTATCCTTGAAATAGAATATTTCACAGAATGTATGAGACTTGAACTGGTGCCTAAGGGTCTTAGAATCTGTCAGTATCCTACAGGCCTTGTTCCTGATTCCCAGTTTCATGTGGAATTAATTACATTGTTTAACAAACAGGGCCTGGAATTGTTGGCTATGATGAGTAAAAATTATATAATAACAGTGGAAGAACTAAAGGACAATATTACTTTATTGGATACCCAGATTAAATCGCATCCTCACTTTAACAGATACAAATATGAATAGTCACACATTTTTCAGACAATTGATTCATTTGTGAACAAGGCAAGGGCAGTGAAATGCAAAAAATTACAACGTGACCATTTGCAAAACCAGCAAGGGTCTGCCTACCCACGCCCATCACCAGCACAGCAGTGGAGAATAGGTGGCAATGTTAAGGAAGCTGAAGGAAATACAAATAACATTTTGCATATGGGAAATATACAAAATCAACATGATTCAAATACACAAGAATGGAATATGGAAGGGACCAACACTGTGCACAGGGGTTGTATTGACAGTAACTCACAAATAGGTTTTTCCCCAGATGGAGAAACTAATGAGGAAGGGCCACATAGAACTCAGTGTTTACAGAATCAGTCTATTTCTAATATGCGATCTCACACTAACAATCAATGAGGCAATAATCAGCAGGGTTTTCAGAGGGGGAGAATGCAGAGCAAACTAAATCAAAGAAAAAAACACAACAAATGGAAATAAGTGAAAATGATTTGATTAATTAACCCTCTATTATTACAAATTCTGAGGGTGATTTTTCCATCTACAATTACTCCTCAGTAGATGTCCCTATCGAGCTAGCTAATTTGTTAGCTAAAGGCCTCATGTTTATTCCTTCAAAAAGACTGAATGTTACTCAATGTATACTGGACTTAAAAATGTTTGTGAGAAAATTAAATCTGACAGTACTTTTCGGTAATATGAATTTGATGGATGGTAACCAATTCAGAATTGCTAGTACTTATAACCCACCATTACACAATCTTTTATACACTTTTGAAAAAATATGTGAACTTGATTTTAGGCACATGGACCAATGGAGAATTGGTTCTGGAAGTAAAAATAATTTGTCTAGGGAAGAACTTGACTGGATTAGGTATTTAAAGGACACAAGGGTTCATATTATGAAACCGGATACGGGTGGTGGTCTGGTTTTTATGGATCTACTAGACTATGAAAATAAAATGGAGTTAATGTTAACATCCGAATCATATGAAAAAGTGTCCTTGAATGAATATAATCATGCAAACAATAGGATTAAAATTTACATCAATGATCTGTTTATAACAGAGAGAATAGATATCGATTTATATAATTATCTGATTATGCCAGCACCTATTGCTCCTACCATATTTGGTGTGCCAAAAATAGATAATAATCTAAGTAATCCATCCCTTAGACCTATTGTAGATGGTAGGAATAGTGCAACTTATGCATGTGTAAAAGTAGTGGATGGACTACTTAAGAAGTATGTAGTATCTGAAACTTGTATAAGTAAAGATTCGTGGTCCTTTTTGGGGATGATTAATGACATAATTTTTGAAGAACATAATAATCTACTAACAGTAGATGTAAATGACCTTTACACGTCAATTCCACAGGAATTAGGTATAGAATGGGTCATCTTGAACCTAAAAGAAAAAGGTGCACCCACATCAGAACTGATTTTAGTGGAAGAATTACTTAATATAGTATTGGCCCATAATTTCATAATGTTTAAGAATAATTACTTTCATCAGAAAAGCGGGGTGGCAATGGGGTCAACTTGCGGCTCAAGCTTTGTGAATTTAGTCATGAATTATTGGGAAAAGTCCTATATATTTAATAATGAAGGTATAAATTCACAAATAGTATACTACACACGGTACCTGGATGATATATTTATATTATTCAAAGATAATGAAGACCAAGCTAAGGACCTTGTACATTATTTCAATCAAAGTACGAATTTTCTTGAGTTCACATATAGTTTTGAAGAAAAACAAATTCCATTCTATGATGTATTATTAGTGAAGGATAACATCCATAAAAAGTATAAAACAAGAATTTATAGTAAGCCTTGTTATTCCAATACATTCCTGCATTTTTCAAGTGTGCATCCCACTTTTCAAAAAAGTCTGTAGTAAAAGGACAATTAGTGAGGGCAGCACAAATGACTTTCAGGGGAGATGATTTTGATGATGAATGCAGGAATTTGAAACATATGTTTCTTAGGAGGGCTTATCCAAATACATTCCTTGAAGTAAAAGGAAAGAGACTCAGAGGTATTTATACACCTATTGTGAATGGTGTAACTGAAGAAGTAACCCACAAGGTATCAATGAATATACATGAGAATCAGATTTTGGAAGTAATGGATGTCCCTTTGGATACCACCTTAGTTAAAGATACACCAGGGTAAGGGCATAGCTTTATCCTTACCTTTAATATTGATTTTTACTTCATAAAAAATATTGTATGTAAAAATTGGAATAAACTTAAGGAAAATAAGGAAGTATTGGATAAAGTAGGGGAAACACCAAAATGTATAGTAAGGAGAGATAAAAACTTTAAAAATTTATTTGAAAACATACATAATATTAATAACAATACTAATCGAAAGGGAATGCAAAATTGTGGATCTTGTTCTTACTGTAAATACATTTTAGTGAGTAATTGTGTAACTATTAATAATTTGGATTTGACTAGTAAAGGAAAATACAATTGTACTTCCAAAATGGTAATTTACCTAGCTAAGTGTCAGTATTGCCCATGTTTTTATGTGGGCAAGGCAACTTGCAAACTAAAAGAAAGAATATACGAGCATGTTTATAGCATAGGTAAACTTAAACAAGAAAATGCATTGGCTGAGCATATTTTAGAATATCCTAGCCATGCATTCAAGTTTTGGATTTTGGATCAGTTGGTTCCAAATATGAGACGGGGACCAATATAAATACAATTGGAGAGGTTAGAATTATTATGGGAGATCTGGTTATACGCATATAATTTTCCGGGTCCAAATGATATGTGCTCTATTATGCCTTTAGTAAAACTAAGAAGTCTTTGCAGATAGACTGTTTAATAATCTGCAAGGGCTCTTAGTATCTTGCTTTTAGTAATTGTGGGTAAATATGTTGATCTACTTTTAGATAGAATTGAGTGAAAAATGTTTTGATATCCACTGCTGCTGTTTGGAATGTACTAGTTTGTGTAATCTGTTAAAAGTTAGTGTAATGTTAAGTTACTTTTTAAGTAAGGAATAATATGTAGTTTTATATTGGAAACAATATTCATTTGATTTATAATAATCTATTAATAATAGAAGCACTTTAACATATACAAAAAGCTTTTTAACATGAAGCATTTTAAAATAGGGTATGGCGCTTTAAATTGTGAAGCGTCAGCTGATGTACGTTTTGCCTTTTTAAAAAGTAACGGTTCACTTGTTATTGTATCTGATGAAGTTTGTGTATTAGATCGGACGAAAAGCGCTTCAGTTAATAAAAGGAATTGTTTCTTACGTTGTTTGCCACGCTTGTCATTTGTTTTGGTGTCTACAATCGTGTTTGTTTGATTCAGGGATATATAAGGAGGCAATGGCAAATTTCTTGTGAGAGTATAGATGGCAATTAAGTATGATCCATTCATCTGGGTGGAAGTTGGGAATAGGGATGGTTATGGGGAGAGATTAAGATTGTTAGAGTAGAGGATGGTGATGTAATCTCCATTTTTTTGTGGATCTGTCAGAGTGTTAAATATTATAGCCCGGTGGTAGTATTTCATTGTTTGTGATATGGGGTTTTAGCCAGGTTTCAGATAAGGATATTTTGATTCTTATTTCATTATTCATTTGTCTATATAGTTATTTGGTAAGATATTTTTAAAAAAGTATATAATACTATACCTGTGGCTTTTTCTAGAATCTGTGGTCTTTATGCTGAATGGTATCAAATTAGAATATTCAGACATGCTTTCAGTTTATGATTTCACCTGAGGAATAGCATTCTTAGTATGCTAATATCACTCCATGCTGTCTGTAATGGAATATGAATGTAAGCTGATAGCATGAGAGCATAACCTCAAAGCTGTGTCATGTTTCCAGAATACAAACAGCAACACTGTGCATACAATGCACTGCTCAATGGGCAACTGAAGTTATTTTGTGTGACAAAGTAGTATAACATTGCTTTGTTCAGAAATCAAAAGGGAATTGTACTTGCAAAGTCTGCCTTTTAGAACAGTATGTTGCTAACTGTGAAATTTCATCCTTTCCTTTCAGTTGGCAGAAGATAAAATTTCAGGATCAAAGCAATAATGACTAAGTAAGTTTTATACTGGGTGATGCAGAACAGGTAGGGAGAAGAGATGGATTAGAGGAAACTGAGCAGGCATGTTAGAGAGTGGTTAGCAGGAAATTATGGTAGGCACACCAAAAAAGGCAAGCACTTCTGAGCAAAGGGAAGACATGAAAGGAGCAGGATGAAATGATTCTTGTAAGACATGAAAGCTATGTTACCATCTTATAAATGCAAAGGTGTCAATAATACTGAGGGTTTATAGTTGGAGACCTACAATCTTTGCTTCAGGTATTTGAGGACACTCAGTGTATTGATGACACACATGTATGAACAAGAAGGAGATTCAATACAGAACATGTTCAGCAGACATCAACAACTTTAGACCTATTGCAATCTTATCTCCACCTTTTCAAAATGATTTCAAAATATATTCAAAAACAATTGCTAAACTATCTCCAACAGGATGAGCTCCTGTTTTCCACACAGCATGGCTTATGTCCTTCCCATCATACTAATACTGTACTAACCTTTACAGATACAGTGACTAAAGCTAGAGATAATGGCAAACTAGTCTTCTCCTTATTTCTAGGCATTTCTAAAGCCTTCAGCATAGTTTATCATAACAAACTTTTACTTCAAATGTCCTCACTAGGTCTATCTCAGCACATCCTTCTATGGTTCTAAAGCTACTCCTCCAATATATATCAGTCAGTAAAATGGTATTCTATTCAATCTTCATACCTCCCAGTCACCACTAATGTACCACAAGTCTCTATCCTTGGTCCCCTCATGTTTAAAACTCTCACCAATATCCTCCACATATCTGTAAAACAGGCCTTTTTACTATAATATGTAGATGACTGTGCACTCATGTACACATCAGTCAAAAAAAGCTTATTTTTTCCCCAAATCCCTCTCTCGTGAAAAACAAAATAAAAAATCTTCTATCTTAATCATCCAAATGAATTCACTTCTCATAGCAAAGTATTAGACATGATAGTGAAATATAATCTTAAATTTGACCTGCATATACAAAACTACATAAAAAAACTAACCAAAAACTAGTGTTGCTTTACAGAGCCAAAAACATTCTCATCAACAGTTAGCTCCTCTGCTTGCTAATTTATGGTACTCCCATTCTTACTAACATCAAGATATCACAAAAAGCAAAACTTGAATAATGCTGTAATAAAGTGTTTAAATTTGCAGTAAATACCCCTTTCAGAACCCACCACTGTATTGCACTAAAAAGCCTAAATTGGTTAGAACTGCCCCATCAACTCATATATACACAGTTTATTATTCATTTTATTTATTTATTTAACATTTGTTTACTAGGAAAGGGAGAAACGCTCTAGATGCATTTCTTTGCAATGTGAGAGGAAACTGGAGCACCCAGAAGAAACCCCCATGAATGCAGGGAGGACATGCAGACTGCACACAGAAGGCACCCTAGCTGAGGGTTGAACTGGAGAACCTTCTCACTCCCTATAAAATTATCCAGTATCCATCTGCTTGCCTGGCATTAAATACCATCCTATACAACTATGTTTTGACTTAGTCATTATGATCCAATAACCAAAAACGTTTCTCTGTTCACAAACCCATCAAATCTGTTGGGCATAGTCTCTACTCATACCATGTTGCTATGACCTGAAACTCCTTGGACCGGATTCACAAAGGCTTGCACGGAGTCTAAGTAGTAGAGTAAGACTCCAGCCAGCCAACATGTCTGCCGAGCGATCTAGGAACAGCCGGTAGGGGCATGCAAGAGAGCTCCTAAAACGACTCTTGCATGGACAGTGTTAGTTTATGCAAATTACCTCATTTGCTACTGAAAGCTATGCAAATGAGGTAAATTTGCGATCCAGGAAACACTAACCTGTCCGAGTAAGGGTAGTGTTATTTGCAGAAATGTACTTGGTTGGCAACTGAGTACTGTTCTGCAAATAGCAAAACGGAGCTATGACAGCTCCAAATAAAGGATGCATCCAGTTGAGGAAGCATGCCAATAGCCAAATATACTGCCATTGGCATTTTTATCCATTGCAAAATAATAAATAAATATTTTTTTTCCCCTCGATCTCCAATGTTTAAGCGTAGTGCAGTGCCGTGCAAATGTGTGGCACTCTAACGCTCTAAAAACCCTAAAAACAAAAAATATAAGCCACAAATTGGAATTTTATTCAAAATATTCATCAGCCATGCAGGTGAATGGCAGGCTGAAGACAACATGGCTACTGAGTAGTGGTTGCTAAGGAGGGAAGCTCAGTCTGAGAGATGTAACCAAGCATTAGTAGCCAATCCTATGCAGATGAGTATAAGGACAGTGAATCCCAAATTTCCCTGCCATGTGAACCATGTCCTTAGAGTGTAAGAGTAGGATTAGGGGAGTAACAGAGTAGAAGATAAGTGACATCATGAGGGGGTATGTATCAAAAAGACTGTAAGCTTATTGGAGCAGAGTGGCATGTGTTTGCTGTGAGTTACTCAGGACTGGAAGAGGCGTGTCTACAGTTGTCTAAACTGAAACCCAGAAACCGAAGGTGTATGACGTGGCTATCACTGATGTTTCTTACAAAGCTGCTTACACTGTGTACCTCAAGCCACTATGATAGGCAACAGTACAGACTGAAATGGTGTCCTGTACATAGCAGTGCAGGTATAGCAAATGTGTATAAGTGTTAGGTGACACCCACATCCTATGTACCCCAATAGTAACAATCAGGTGTGCCCCCGGGTAGAAATGTACAAAGAATAGCTGTCCCACCTGTATGTAGAAATGTTGATACGTCTATGCAAAGTGTTGCATGGAAGCCCTGCAGGCACACCATGATCTCTGTTGATCTATGACACAAAGGTGAGCCCTGCTGTAAAAATACAACTTGATTTGCCATACACATATAGTATAAATGTCTATACCGGGCGTGATCACACACTCCAACAAATGTAGTGGATTCCATTCAGCATCACACTGAAAGGTCATACTGGGCATGCTCACACACAGGCTAAATACGGATGTGATAATAAGGGATCTATGGACAAATGTGGATAGTCATCTCTACTTCCAGAAACACATTTACAAAGTGGTTGGAAAATCATGCTTTGTGTTCACACAAACTGCCAAGGTCTGTGTATGTAGGTCAAAGGAGGTTCCCACTACTCAGCAGTCATCAGACCTGTCAGGGAGTACCACAACACACTTGCGATGAATCCGACTTGGCACGTTCAGCAGCTAGAAAGACCAATGAAGTACCTTAACAAGAGGATTACTGGCCTCAAATAGTCGCCCCATGCAGCAAGACTGAATGTAACCCAATCTGTACTTTGTTGCATACTGTCTACTCAGGACATCACTGCCCAACAGACAGGTTAATGTCATGGTTACACTCAGAAATGTTCTGAGTTACAGCTCAATGGCAGTAAATGTACAGAGCCAACTGATATTGTCAACATCCTGGCAGATAGGATCACTGTTAACTTTACCCCCCTCTCACCCATGAAAGAGCACATCTCTATAATGGAAGACTGCAAAGTTGCTGTCATCACGGCCGCACAGGTAATAAACACTCTCCAAAGCCAGCATCACAGCAGTCATGGGACCAGATAACTTCCCAGGCTGGGTAGTATCTACTTCCCTGAAGTAAACATTAACATGGCATGTCTGTGGCTGCTGAAATTTCCAGAGGACTGCAAACCAGGAGCCATAATTGTCAACACAAAAGATGTGGACATCCTACAAAAGGGCCTCAATGAGACAGATGGCTGTTGTCAAAGCCATGGGCTCTAGCTCAATGCCAAAAAGTGCATTGTCATCCCCTTTGTTAAAAACTCTGTAGCCAAGAACTACAACAGAGGTGGTTGTATACTTCACACTGAAAGTGTGACAAGAGACCTTGGGTCACAGGTGGACTGTGAATACAACTGTGATAATCATATTCCCACAGTAGTCAGGAAACCCTCCTATGTAGCACACCTCATCACAAAATGTGTCTCATGCAGAATAGAAGAGGACAATGTTCCCCTCTACTCATCACTCACTAGAACTATAATAGAGTACAATGCCACTGTTGCTATGTACCTCACAGGACAACTACAACAACTGGAAAGCCTGCAGCAATACCTCACAAAGAGCATTAGTGGCTTAAAATACATGCCGTACACAGACCATCTCAAAATGCTCCATCCGTACTCCCTTGCATATCGCCTACTCAGAGGTGTTCACTGCCTAACATACAAAGCTATGTCAAACACAGAGCTGTTGGATATGCTCCACGTAAAACACTCACAATCCCTCCGACCTTTGGACCCAAAACCACAAGTGAAATACAAAAGGAAGGGGTGTACCCATTTACCTTATGGATACCCACACCTTCAGGTTAGTGGCACAGCATGAGGCCTTGGAGACCATGCAAGTGCAACTAACATTGGCCAAAGCTGCCCATCAGATTGTAGCCTGCTACAGATCATGTACCTTGTCTCAGGAACCTCACTCAGTATTCCGGAGAACAGTGGAAAGTATAAAGGTCCTATCAAACACCATTATATGAGGAGATTACAACTACCCAAACAGTGAGTGGTGGAATTACTCGTGTACAACGTCCTTCAACCAGTGTTTCCTAGAGTTTAAAAACCCTAACACCCTGAAACAGCTGGTCACCATGCCCATTAGAGGTGACAACATACTGGACATGATCATCACCATCATGGGTACCAGTGTTCCACTACAGAGATAAACCCCTCGCTGGTAATATCAGATCATGAAGTAATCACACTGGACATCCACATCCGCCCCCTCCCCCCCGCCCAGTTAATGAAACCACTGTGAAGACATTTGCAAAAGCAAACTGCACACTTCCCAAGACCAAAGTGGAGCGTTCCAAAAAAATCTTGCTATAGGATAATGGTATACAATCTGCAGAATCATTTAAAAGTGCATCCTATGAGCATCTACAGGGATGCATGGAATGAGACATCACAAATAAAACCAAGATGCACTCCTCCAAAAATAGGGCAACAATTAGGGGGTTGTTGCCCATAAATAAGCTAGACAACAGAAGGAGGACACGAACATATTATATAGCCAACTTCACTAAAGGAAAGGCATCACTGATCATTATGAGGAAGAAACAATGATCGCTCATAAAATAATCCAAGGACAGTTTCTGAAGACAAATAGCCAAGGATTGTAAGAATAACAACAACAAACCTTTGGTAGCTATACCAGGCATGTAGGTGTCAACTTCCAAATATGCTGTCAGATACTGAAAAAAGGAAAGAAATACACCAAGCCAACTTTCATTGCCCACATCCAGGGGGACAAGTTCAGTGTAAACTCCCCTCCATCACCCATAAAAGGGCCTGTGTCCATCACAGAAGGATGCAGAGCCCCAGACATCATGGACATGCAAGTAAAGACAGCCCTCACCAAAGCTAAGAGCACAGCATCAATGTGACTGAATGGTGTCCCAGGCTGCATCTTACACTAGTCCATGAGGAACTAGACCCTCACCTACATTCACTGTCCAGACACAAGCGTACCACAGGCTATGTACCCAAAGAATGGCATATACGAACAGTTATCCAGCTCCACAAAGGGGGTGCCACAACAAAACACTGACACCATTGCCGAATATGTCTAACCAGCCTGGTCTACAGAGCTATTGAGCAAATTGTCATGGAACCCATAAACAGAGACATTGGAGACCTCCAGACACTGGACTCTCCACAACTTTGCCTTGTTCAAGTCATATCCTGGCTCCTAAACCTAGTTGACTTATTTCAAACAGTTACCAAAGACAGAGATGGAGGTGAAAGTAGTCCACACAGCACACATGGACCTCACAAAGGACTTTCCACACCATTCCCCACTCTGTCATCATGGACAAGCATACCAGCTGGAACATTAACAGCTATGTCACGGGATGGGTGGCCAGGTGGCTCACAGATCAAACACACATGTTCAGAGTTGCTGGTGCCATGTCCAACTCTAAGCCACTCACAAATGGCATCCCACAGGTCTTGGTCCTGGGACCCCACCTGTTCAGTAGATACTGCTCAGAGGTACAGGCAAGCGTGGGATGTGTATGGCTGAACAGGTCTGCAGATGAATGGTAACTGTTGTCCATAATCAACTGTACAGCTAACACAGACATCCTCCAGAAGTGTCTTACAGAGACAGACACCTGGTGTCAAAACAATGCCCTAAAGCTGAAAGCCAAAGAATGCATAGTCATCCCCTTTGGGTACAACAAAGTGCACACAAATTACCACATAGGTGGTAATCCAGTATGTATGGAGAAAGTCATTATGGCCCTGGGGACACAGGTAGATAGTAAACTCCCCTTTGTTGATCACACGGCCAAAGTGTTTAGACATTCCTTCAATTTAGCCCACCTAATGTTACCTAATGTAACCCACTTTGTATAGTCTGATGATGTCACCATCCTACAAATAAACCTGTGGAAAAGATAGCTCACAGTAATGTGTACAGCGCCGCGTGTAAATCCGTACTTCTGTAGTATCATAAAGTAGTTAGGTAGTGGCTTGAATCCTGCACTTGACAAGTGTGTGTATTTGTGTGTGGTCTCCTTGGGAAGGCGCAAACATTTTGGAGAGTAATAAAACACCTGAAAAGTGGTAAACCAATCTTTGTCAAGTCTGATGATATCACCATCCTATAAATATAATATACCTGTGGAAAAAAGAACCCCCCAGTAATCTGTATAGCGCATAGTGTTAATGCATATTTCTCTAGTATCATGAAGTAGTTAGGTAGGGGTTTGAATCCTGCACTTGACAACTGTGTGTGGTCTCCTTGGTAAGGAGCAACCATTTACGAGAGTAGTAAAACACCTTAAAAGTGGTAAACCAATCTTCGTCAAGTCTGATGATGTCACCATCCTACAAATATACCTGTGGAAAAGAGAACCCCCAGTAATGTGTATAGTGCATCATGTTAATGCATACTTCTCTAGTATCATGAAGTAGTTAGGTAGGGGTTTGAATCTTGCACTTGACAACTGTGTGCTTGTATGTGATCTCCTTGGGAAGAAGCAACCTTTTAGGAGAGTAGTAAAACACCTTAAAAGTGGTAAACCAATCTTTGTTAAGTCTGATGGTGTCACCATCCTACAAATATACCTGTGGAAAAGAGAACCCCCAGTAATGTGTATAGCGCGTCGTGTTAATGCACCCTTCTCTAGTATCATAATGTAGTTATGTAGGGGTTTGAATCCTGCACTTGGTGAGTGTGTGTGACAGTGTTGGGGGTTTTGATTTTACTACTGTATGACATATCAGTAGGCATTGCACATGTGAGGTAGCTGTGAGGCAAATACATATATGTACATGCTACCTCAATTATTGTATGTGTGGGAACTCTGCTTTATCCAAGTACACAGTTGTCATCTTTGCCAAACTGTGCTGCTGCTTCACAGACCTTAGGTCACATCTGTATGCTTGTGACAAGGCCAGCACTGCAGTGATGCCTGGCCTAGGTCATCCGTGTCACACGCACTCATTACGGTTTCTATTGAATTGTGTGAGTGAGGGTTTATGGCCAAGGTATATGTCAGACCTGTTCAAACGCAGCAGAGTCTGTCAATGATGACTATGCATTATAGATGTACAACAACCTTTGTGGACATGCATGCAGACCCCTTATTGCTTATGTGATCCACCGAGGGATTTCAAAATACCTTAGGGAATGTGATTATCAAAGGACAGAGGACATAACACTAGGTTGCATGTACACAACGGTACCTGTTCATCATGTTGGTGGCTACTACCTATGTGGTACTGTGGGGATACTATGTTCCGTAAAGGTGGATGACTACGCTTAGTTTGGCCTATAGCTTTACAGCATGGGTTTGACAACAGGTATCTGTCTGTATGATACCCTTGTGGAGGATGTGTGCGTCACCTGGAGAATGCAGTATAGGCCACAGTATGCATTAGCACACATGGACAGACATATCCCTACTGTGATTGCTGTACCTAAGAGAGCCATATGCTGAACAGGAGTGGTCTCAGTAATGGGCGCAGCTGAATACCACTGGTTACTGGCATAGTATAGTACCTGAAGGATCCAAATGTTGCTGTGTGTCCTACATCTGTGTGTCAGTTGTCAAGACATCATCTAACGATTGGTTATGGTCAGGCTGTTGAAGACATGTATACTACCAGAATGCAAAACAATGACAGATAGTAACAGTATCACCCACAGCACAGTGTCAAACCATGTCATACTCACATGTGCAGTCAGGTTCCAAAATGTGTGTAGTACAATGCATACTGACCACCAATAGAAACTATGGAGTGTTACTGTGTAATACAGAGCATGTCACCCTGCCCATGTGTCCACTATGCACGTACATGCAGACAGTGCACCTCCACCATTTTCACAACTGTACACCTGCAAATATGTGCTACACACATCCCACACATACTGTCCACTCTCTAACACATGCTGCCAATACTGCACACATCGGCCAAGTGGCACATGGGCAGAAAATATACAATTGGAACTAACACTGGTGTAAACAACAGTACAATGACAATCATAGCTTTAATGCATCATGCCTGCTCAGCTACACCTTCAAGCATATCATTACACTCTACTGCTGTCAACATGCTAACATTGCTATACTGCTATAAAGGCACCCTCTGCATCAGCACCATGGAAGCATGTTCCTGCATCGATGTTACAGATGACAGGAGATGGCACAGGTTTCATCATATGCACAGGGTGTGTTGTTGGTCTGCCAGAGGCCTACAGTGAGGCATCCAATCAACATGTGTGTGTGTGTGTGTGTGTGTGTGTGTGTGTGTGTGTGTGTGTGTGTGTGTGTGTGTGTGTGAGGGGCAAGAATACTGGTATGGGCCAATGCTGATGTAATGTGTGTGGGTATGTGCTAGCCCTAGGGGTCTGGATTATGTTTGTGTGTGTCTGCATGCACACAGTTACACCATGTGGCTGCCACATATGGGTATTTGTGGGACAGCCACAGACTGTACCTGCAAGGCTTTACAGATCACCATCTCTGGCCATGGATATGGTACCTGTGCCTGGCAGGGGTGCTACTGACACTATCAGGTACCAAGCCAGACTGGGTACTATCCCCAGAGGTAGATGGATTGTACACAGGACCCAGGTCCCTGCTGGGACTGTCCAGAGCCATGTGCACGTGGTCTTCTAGGGTGTTCTATGGACAGCCCACCCCCAACATTGCTGGGGCTGGTACTGGCACTACAGGAGTGGCTGTTGCTTGAGGGATGTCCGTGGCGACTGCCAGCTGCTGATGTTGCTGGCATACATCCACGTCGAGGACTCAACCATCGCACACTGTCCTGACATATGGACATGACATTGCGGAGGACATCTAATGTCTCTCCCGAACTTCTGTTGGTAACCTCAGTGTAGTTACAGATGGCACGAGCTAGGTCACGGGTACTTTCTATTACAGCAGTGTTATGTGCCCTCTGTGCCCTCAGTCCCTGTCTGGTGTACCGTTCCATATGTGCCTGTGCCTCCATGACAACCTGGAACATGCGTGTGGTTGTAAGACCTGTGGCACATCTGCCAGTGGCATGATGGGCAGCAGTCCTCCGACGAGAACCCCTGGACATCTGCCTATATGGTAACCTTCCAGACATCTGGGTATGGCTGCTGTGATGGGATGCATGTGCCATGGGTACCACACTGTCCTGGCCAATGCCCACTCTATGCTGTCCCTCTGCTAAGGGCATTGGTGATGGATGTATTGGCAGTATGACTGTGTGCATGGATGAGGTGGACACTTGTGTAGTGTTGATTGGTGGCCCAACGATAAACCCTGGGAAACATGTCTGTGCCTCAACACGCCTATCATCATTATCACTATTATGCTCAGTGACATCAGTTTCCCTGCTGCATTGAACCAGCTCAAAATCAGTACCTGTGAGAGGAAGACAGGAAACACACTTTACGACATGTACATGATGTCGCCACACATGCACACATGAACACATGCACACAAATACACTCCTCACAAAAACAGACACACACACACACACACACACACACACACACACACACACACACACACACACACACACCACCACCAGCAATCCCGAGCATACTCAATAGCGTGTGATGTTGGGGTACAGTATCACAAGCCAAACATTTATATCAAATGTGACAGCATGCAGGATGTGTGTTGCTCAACAGCATGCAGTGTGAGTGTAGACAGCCCTTGCTAATAACAGTATACATGGCATTGATGCATGTGTGTTTTGTTCAGTGAATGGCCTCATCCTGGAACACAATATGTACATGGACACAACATTGCTGTGCAGGTATTAAAAGCCCTGCAATGTCCTGTGCACCATCAGTCACAGGTATACATACCATGGCTGGATGTGTATCAGTGTGTCACATAGATATCCATTTCTGATTAGAACATCTGTGTCTTTAGCAGAAAATTGTGGACACAGGTGTAGCACATGCATGCTATGTATACACACAGGATGAGTGGTGCATTTATACCTGATGGAATACCATTGCTTAACATAGCCATTGTACAGTGGTTATGGTGAGTGTAGGACATATTGTGGACATGCCAGTGCCAGCCATGATATGGCATGCTACCACACAACTGCAACATGAAACATCACACATACACAATGTGTGTCATGTGACCTATACACTCTATAGCATTACAAGACATATGTGTGTCACTTTCTACAAATGGTGATTGCAATGCATATTGTGTATAGGTGCATATGTCTGCACACACACAACATTGAGGTGCATAGCAATTCATGATATGTGTAGTACTGTGGCCACTGTAACTGGATGGGGTGTAGTAACATGAGCCATCATCATGCAGCATCATGTGGTCACTCAAGGTTACTAATGTGTGCCAGACTGGCACATAGCATGCTGTACCTGAACTGCAGTACCATGGCTACATTCACCATTTCACGGCCAGTTATTACATGGGTTTATGAGGTGCCCAATAGGGGGCATTGTCTAGCATGAATGTATGTGTTGAAGAGTGTCGCACAGCCAGATGTGAGGCATCTACCCCTCAGGTATATTATGTGTGCTGTGTGGATGAGGTTTGGGATACTGTAGTGTGACCTTACAGTGGGTGTCTGAATACGCCATGTGTAACATGTTAACGTGTACTGCGTATGACAAAGGTGTGTATGTTGTGTGCATGTGTATCGACTCTGCCTATCCAATGTCCACTACAGTGTTGCCACAATTGTGTGGGATGCTCTGTGTATTGTATGTGTTTTAGGCAGCTACCCACATTACTAGGATGTGCATAGTCTCACAGCAAACATGCACAACATGCATTATGCATAGGTGTGTTATGTGTACATGGCCTACACCTCACCTATGACATGCACATTTAATTAGCAATATTAAAGGTATAACACACTCACCAGCATGGGTCTGCTGCCTTGCTGTCACACCAGAGGGACCTACAAGGATATCAGACACTTTGTCAGTGGCAACAACTGTGGCATTGCTACTGTGTGTTCACAATCTTACAGTAGTACAATGGTTGACAGTCACAGACCTACAGATTATATTCCTAATTATTAGTATTGCACAACACTAGGCACCACAACATCTAACTACACAGTAAACATCTCACATAAGCATGCTCTACCAACAGAGGTAACAGTATTCTACAGCTATGCCATGTTACCTGCAAGCTCCATGTCAAATTGCTGGGTGGCTCCGGCCTCCATAATGATACATGTTACTTGTTGCGGTTGTTGTTGGCTAGGAGCCACCTGGCTCAGGAGCAGCTCTTCCACTCTGATGAGGGGGGGGGGTGGATGGCTACCCCCCCATCTGTGGCAAGCTGTTGTCTGCAGATATCAGATGCACGCTGCCGGACATGTCTAATTAAATCACTGCAGTGATGGCGTACCTGCTCATATGTCCGGTTATGCATGCCTATGTCATTTACCCTACGGACAAGATCTTGCCACAGCGCAGTCCGCTCAGCTGTTCCTGGCTGGTTCTGGAGAACAGCAGTGCATAGTGCTGCACCAGGCTCACTGTGATGACTTCTTCCTCAGCCGTGCCATATGCAGGATTACGATGGTGGGACATTGCCCTGGAAGACAATGAAACAATATGTGTGAGCAAGTCATGTGGCACACGAAACACTCTAAAGTACAGATATCAATTAACTGCCATATATAGCAACCTATTGGCTGTCAGAAGATACACACTTTCAATACCACATATCAGTTCTCAACCCACAGTTGCCTGACAGTGCCTGGTACACTCTATATATCAAACCATGTTTTGCACAGCAACAAAGTTAAAACAGTATGTAAGACTATACAACAGTACATGGCACACTGTATGCAACACAATGCACCACCTAGCCACAGGAGGTATATATCATACTAATGCATCATGAAATATGTAATCCATTGCAATGATTGTAAAGTCCACTGACAGTATTACCAGTATACCACACTAGTTGTTGATGGCAGACCCCTGCCTAACATATGTGCACATTCATTAATATAGGTGGCATACTGCTGTACTAGACTATACATGTTGTTAGATACGCAGTTATATCCTGTAACGCACATATGACCGAGGCCATGGTACAGGCATACCCACACACACAGCAGACATACATTCCAGACACAAAGGTATGGTAACCCAGGTGACCTTTACCTGTGTACCTTACAGTACTGTGTGTCAGTAGTTACCAGACCTTATGCCTGAGGTATGCAATCTGTGAGGACTACAGGGAACACACATAACAGTGGTTCCAATAAATGTGCATGTACACCATACTGTGCTGTTTAGGCATACAGCTTCAGGTAGTACTACAGTTTATACAGGAGTTGGATTCACCAGCAGTAACACCCAATAAGCATACATGTACTGCTTTAGCCTACAATGGGACACCCCAGTCGACAACAAGGGACTATGTCAGACCATATGGCATACTGCTTTTTCTGCTTAGCAATTGCATACACATCTTTTGCTGGGTCACAGCTAGGACACATAATACCATGACAGAAAAAAATTCCCTCTAAGCTATCACACATATACTGAACAATGACACATTCACCAACACATTCACCATCACACTCAGTCAACCTTACATATCAATTATTGCAACAAGTACATGTGGGTGTGTATCACTTCATAGGTAGGTAAGAGGCTATTGGTCCTAGGGCCTATAGAACTCTAGCCATACGCTACCCTGGCCTTTGACACACAGGTAATTACATTTCATGTGGCCCTGTCAAGAAGAGACACTGAGGTGATTGCCTGGGTGTAGTCACTCTCTCCCATACAATCTCCAGGATTATTTATGACGACTGCTAATTAGGAGCTTTGTTTGCTATGGATAGTTGGTTTGTTCCAGAGTATGGGATGTCTCTGAGATAGGAATCTATCCCTCCAGCATGTGCTGTTTATTGTGGTCAAAGTGCTTTGGTCCCTAGAGCGTGTAGCTCATAGAGATTGTGATCTGGTTACGTGGAGCATGTCCAACTGATCTGGGTTTGACATAGCTTAGTATGTTAGGCAGAGGTCACCTCTGGGTAGGCGGTATGCAACACAGTCTAGTTGTGGGTTTGTGGGATGGTCTGCATAGGGCATCTGTTTGACGCTGGTATTACTCTTTGTGAGGTATGTTTGTGTCATTTCCACTTGCTGTAGATGTCTTGTGAGGTACATAACACATGGGGCATTGTACTCTATACTGGGTTTTATGTGTGTGGAGTAGAGGGGAACACTGACCTATATTTCCCTGGATGACACACCTTTTGTGATGATGTGTGCCATGTAGACGGATTACATGACTAGTGTGGCACTGTGACTATTGAAGGGGAGACTACTGTCCACCTTTGTCCCATGGTCTCTTATCACACCTTCAGTGTTAAGTAGGTGGTAGTTCATGGGTACTGAGTCTTTGCAAGGAGGGATGCCAATGCAGTGTCAACACTGAGCTTGAGTCCATGGCTTTGTCACCAGGCATCTGTTTGCATTTATGACCCTCTCTCTCTCTATATATATATATATATATATATATATATATAAATATATATGTAGATATATATCTATATATATATATATATATATATATATATATATATATATATATATTTACACACATACATATAAACATCCATTGGTGTACATATAGATATACATATAGGCACATACACAGTCCACCTGTCATGGTGGGAATATCACGTATTGGAAGGTTGTGAGGTATACAGTTATGTCATAATATTGCACAGTGTTGTGCGGAATGCATTGAAGGTGTTCTCAGCCCATGTAGCTTTAGCAGGCCTCATTGGCTGCAACACTGCAAACCTGACTTATCATACCCACAGCATTTAACCACCACATGTCATATACCAGCACTGTATGCTGTCTGGTCTGCCACACACTACAACCTACATAGAAATATGCACATAACAACCTTCAATAATATATATATATATATATATATATATATATATATATATATATATGTATAGATATATATATATATATATATATATATATATGTATATATATATATATATATGTATATATATCTATATATATATATATATATATATATATATATATCCACCTTTCACAAACAGTTGCAGTATGTTCCTTACTCAAAGCACATGTACAGATGCTAATATATCTGACACGGACAGATCTCTCCATATGTGTGTGCCATACACACACAAGGACCACACTGTTGTAAGTCCATGTACCTCACGGCTGACTTGTTGGGCCTTGCTGCAACATGAATAGGTGTCACATGTGAGCACACAGTAATATTAGATGGTGTATACATAGCTGCTAATGCTGAATTAGCATACTAGCCTGGTACAGCTGTTGCCAATGCTAAGCTACACGTTAATATGACTATCATGCATTTGTTACTCTGTTGCATCCATGTATGCATAACTGTATGGGCTACTACCCCAAATAGACATTGTACACACTACTGTACAGAACACAGATAACATGGATCAGATGTTTGATATTTAATGCTGAACTACATATGTCACCATCACATCCCACTGCACACAGCTACACACTCATTTCTCCATGCCAGTAGTTATGCAGGGCATCTGTGCATTGATATGTACTGCTGCCACATATGGATGATTCAAACTATGTAGAGTACTCTTCATAAAAAAATGATCCTTGTTTCCCGTCTTTCCTGACCTAGAGTAGTCCAAATACAGGCTTTGCTGTATTCTGGACTTTTGGAAAGTTACTGTGTTGCCCATTTCCTTTCTTGGATAAAGGAAGGCTTCTTTGCTCACCAGTGGCAGTGGGGAGCTTAGAACAGCCTATCTATCCCTGGAGGAGTGTACCCAGCACAAGAATCAGGTAGTCTAGTGGCCGTTTTGGGCCAATTTCTAACTCTTTCAAGTCCCCCTGTATAAAACCCGCTTTGGCCCGGCTTTGCATGGTTTTGCGCATAGCACAGCATCGGGCAGCTCCTCTTAAGTGGGTTTAAACCATTCTTGGCTCCACAAAGTCTGCTCTTCACTTTTTCCCTTAGAACTGATCTAGTTCTCATAATAAACACCCTATTCCTACTCTAAAGCCTGACACTTGCTAACTAAAGCAATTATATAAGTCAGCACTAAAAAAATTAAAAGCACTACACCCTCACAAACTCCCCTTGAGTACCTTGTTCCCATTGGCCCTTTTTTCAATTATAAAGGAATTCCCAATACTATTCTAGCATGTCCAAAGGTCAGTTGTTAATCTCCTCTCCAGTCCAGCTGGTGAATCTGGGAATCTTGAGGCAATGTTACAACTGCCTCATGTACATGGACAACCCTCTCCTCCTGCCAACAAATTCCAACACATGTGAGAGATGCAACCATATAGCCAAAATGGAGGCTAAGCTCTCTCAACTCAGTACTGGCGTAACCAGTCAGTAGGAGAAGGAAACCACACTCACTACAATTCCAGTCTCACATAGACCTACCAGGACAGCAAACCAAACACATAAACACACAAAATCATACTTGGAGGCTCTAAATAAAAATCTGCCTAAGCAGCAGAGACCTCCAAAGCAGACACCCAAACAACCGCTACCCCAAAACAAAACAAGAGCAACACATAGCTCACAAAGCCAGTGTGCTGAATAGCCACAGCCCTTAAGGCTAATCAACACACCTGATACACTTGTAATAGGTGACTCTATTGTCAGGTACACTGATGTCCCGCTCACCAGGCTTAAAAAGGAGAAGGTCACGGTGAGCTGCCTGTCGGGTGCTAGGATCTGCCACATAACACAAGCACTCAGGTCATTCCAAGGCAAGTACAAATATGACTCAGTCATTGTCCATGTTGGTGTGAATGATCTGAGATGTACCTCCCTGGACTACATGAAAAGAGACATAGAGGAGCTCTCTGAGCATGTAGCCCAGGCCGGTATGACCCTGACCTTGAGTAGCATCTTAACCGCACCAAGAATGATGCCACAATATGAAGACAAGATGATCAATTTCAACAATTGGCTTAAGTATTGGTGTCATTCAAAGGGGATCCAATGCCTGTCAGCCTGTGATGACATGCTCGACAAGCCACGATGCTTCGCAAGGGACGGCTTGCACCTGTCACCCCTGGGCATTCGGATATTGGCAAAGGCTCTTGCCACCCCCATAGTGCCTTTTTTAGGCAAGGCTCAAAAGACAAACCCAACTCCATAGGTATCACAAGGGATAAGAAACTAAGAGTAATGCTACTCCACGCCAGAAGTCTAATCCTCAAGATGCACGCACTCAAAGTTCTCCTTAGCATGGAGAACATCCATATCTGTGCAGTAACAGAAACCTGGTTCAAGGCTCCCGAGAGTACCCCAGCACTACCAGGTTATACCTCATACCATGCTTTTCGGCCACAAAACTTGGACCGAACCACAAAAGGAGGGGGAGTATTAATATTCGTCAAAGATACCCACACCTCCAGGTTGGTGGCACAGCACGAAGCATCAGAGACTATCCATGTGCAACTAACAGTGGGTCAAACTGCCTTCCAGTTTATAGCCTGCTACAGACCACCCTCCCAAACCCAGGAACCCCACTCAGCCTTCCTGAGAACACTGGAAAATATGAAGGTCTCTCCAAACACCATTATATTAGGCAACTTCAACTACCCAAACATAGACTGGGAGCATTACTCTAGCTCCAACACCCTAGCCCAAAGGTTCCTAGAATTTATAAACTCAAATGCTATGGAACAACTTGTTACCACTCCCACAAGAGGGGAAAACATACTGGACCTGATCATCACCAACATGGGGACTCTATGCTCCAGACCAGAAGTGTATCTCTTACTGGTAAAATCAGACCATAAACTAATCTCACTGGATATTCACATCCCGACCCCACCCCCTGCCCAGAAAACCACAGTGAAAAACTTCTCTAAAGCAAATTTCACACTCCTCAAAACTGAGGTGGAATCCTTCAAAGCCCCCGGGCCTGTGGAAAATACGGCCCAAACCGCAGAATCCTTTATAAATGCATTCTATGAACACCTTCAGGAATGCATGGATCATGCAATCCCAAATAAAACCAAGACCCAATCCTCCAAAGGCAGGCGTCCTGTCTGGTGGACCCCAGCCATAAACAAACTATACAATAGAAGGAGGAAGTTACTACATGATAGAGCAAAATCCCAAAAAGGGAAGGCATCTCTGATCAGTATTAGCAAAAAACTACGGGCACTCATAACATCGTCTAAGGCCAGGTTTGAGAGAAAAATTGCACAGGACACTAAGGATAATCACAAGGCTTTCTTTAGTTATGTTAGGAACCTGGGTGGGAATTCTCAGATATGCTCAGAATTAGTCCAAAATGACAAAAAATACACCGAACCCACAGACATTGCCAAAGTCCTAGCTGACAGGTTCAGCGCAAACTTCTGTCTCCCTCCCCAACAAAAGGGCAAATATCTATCCCAGCAGAGTGCTGCCCCCCTGACATCTCAGATGCTCAGGTAAGAGCTGCTCTCTCTAAAGCACAGCATCAATGGAACCAGACGGTGTCCCGGGCTGCATCCTACATGAACTCCAAGAAGAGCTAAACCCAAACATAAAACTACTGTTCAATCTCAGCCTTACTACAGGATATGTACCCAAAGAGTGGCGTACAGCAACAGTGGTCCCTCTCCACAAAGGTGGTGCCTCAACGGATCCTGGAAACTATAAGCCTGACTAGCTTGGTCTGCAAACCTATGGAAAGGATCATCATGGACCTTATAAATAAAGATATTGGGGACCTACAGACACTGGATCCTACACAGTTCGGCTTTGTTAAGGGAAGATCCTGCCTCTTAACCCTGGTCAATTTCTTTGAAACAGTCACCAAGCCCATTGACGAGGGAAAGGTGGTCCACACAGCCTACCTGGACCTTGCAAAAGCCTTCGATACAATACCCCACTCGGGCATTATAGATAAGCTCACTAGTTTAAATATAACCCCCTATGTCACTAGATGGGTTGCAAACTGGCTCAAGGACAGAACCCACATGGTTAGAATTGCTGGAGCCATGTCAGCCTCCAAACCAGTTACAAGTGGCGTCCCACATGGCTCAGTCCTGGGACCTCTCTTGTTCTGTATATATTTCTCAGAGGTACAGGCTAACACGAAAGGACTGTGGCTGACCAAGTTCGCAGATGACTGCAAACTAGGCGCCTTAATCGACTCTCCAGCCAACATAAGCATCCTACAAAATGGCCTCATAGAAACAGACAACTGGTGCCAGAGCCATGGCCTCAAGCTATATGCCAAAAAGTGTATAGTCATCCCCTTTGGCAAAAACAAAGTGCCCACAAATTACCACATAGGTGGTAATCCATTAAGTACGGAAGAAGTAATTAGGGACCTGAGGACCCAAGTTGATAGCAATCTCTCATTTGAAAACCACGTGTCCAAAGTGGTTAGAAAAACATTTTATATAGCCCACCTAATCATGAAGGGATTCACATCTAGATCAGGGGAGGTCATCGTGCCTCTTTACCCATCCCTCATCAGGCCCATAACTGAGTACAATGCCCCTTTTGGGATGTACCTTACCAGACATCTGCAGCAACTGGAAAGACCCCAAAAGTACCTCACCAAGAGGATCAAAGGGCTCAAACAGATGCCATATGCTGCCCGGTTAAAGAAACTCCAGCTCTACTCAGTGGCATACCACCTGCTCAGAGGCGATCTGTGCCTGACGTATAAAGCCATGTCCAACCCGGAATTAATGGACATACTGCACCTCAGAAAATCCAAATCCCATTGAGCTACGCGCTTGAGAGACTTGAACCTCAGCACTGAAATAAATAGGACATGCTGGAGGGACAGATTCATAACCCAGAGGCTCCCTTCACTCTGGAATAAAATCCCAGTCCAGGTTAGGCAGAGTCCCTCATTGACTCTCTTCAAGAGGAATCTTGATGAGTGGATGGGAGATCGTATGTTACCCCGGGTATCACTTCTGTGTCACTGTTAGACTGAGGCACAATATACTAACCTCGAAAAAGGGCATAGCAAAATTCATTTAAAATGGATGGCGAAAGCCAAACACACTCTGGCTAGGCTTATAAATGCCCAAGACAGATAGCCTAGTATGAACCTATGACCCTATGAACCTATTACATTCCAGTAAATACATAGCTGTTACATACCTTTCCTTTGTATGTGTTCATATTTGTTGTCGTATATCCTGGTATATTTGTTTCGCAATATACGTTTTCCTTTCAATATATCATTTACTTTTCAAGATATTTTGTTTAATAGATTTCTATTTCAAAATATATTTCTTTCCAATATATTTTTTATTTCAATATGTTTTTCAATATATTTTCTTTCAATATATTTTTTTCAATACATTTCATTTTCAATATATTTTTTTTTCAATATTTTTTCAATATAATTTCTTTTGTCAGTATATTAATTTGTTTTCAATATATTCTTTTTGTTATATTTTTTTACATTACATCACTTTTTCTCTCTCTGTCTCTCTCTCTCCCTCCGTACCTGCAATGGAATGATTGCATGTGTAGACAGCAAGTACAGACTGCTTTTATAGGTATCTGCACATGTGCATGTGATGGCCTCTAAACCAGTTGGTGGCCACCATTTGGCAATTGCATGCAGCCTGCTGTGTGGTACTTGCAGTAGTCACTGTCATAGCAACCCAGTGCTATAAACTGCTAAGTCAGGTAGGCGTAGCCCTTTCAGAATTCCAAAGTGGGCCATGCTTGTTTGCTGTGGACACCATTGTGTAAGTCAGAAGGTGGGTATACTTCTTCTAACTGTTGCTAAGTTATTTATTTGTATGTTGTACTCAGACCTGAATGTTGCCACTTCCAGTATACAGTTGACAGTGTAGAATTGTACTCACCCCTAGAAATGCTAACACAAGATACATGGGAGTATGGAGTTTCTTTACAACTTATACAATTAGCTACCATACATATGTAGTTATTGAGATGTTTTCATTTGGCATATGAACTGTTTGGGAACTGCTATACTGTGGATATTGATGTACTCACTTCTGCACAGTTTGTGCTTTTTATTTTATTGACATTATCACAGGATGCTCATGAAAACTGGACAATTCAAGTACTGAGTATGCCTACCTACATCCTTGCTGTACCTTGAACACACTGGTATTTTGTACATTTGGGTGGGGATTGTCCTGCTATGATACTGTGTGGGGGTTGTAAAGTGCTGCTGTAACATTATTTACTGTTAGAATGTCTGGTTCTGTTATCACAGTCATGTAATGCAATTCCACAACAACGGCTGGTAAAGTTCCACAGAACAAGTTTTGTGTTATGGCATTCCTATCTTTCCTTTACATTCACACATTCTGATGCATGATATATATATATTTCAGCAACATCCTGCTGTATATCTACTGTGGCCTAGTGGTACTTCATGCAGTCTAGTGTGTCCAAGGTCCGGAGTTTGAGACTGACAGTGTTGTTTTATTTTGCTGCTGCGCAGAACAATGCCCCTCATATGCAGGGTGACTAAGGCACTTTTAAGCAGTTGTAAGTGGGTTTGCACTGGTTTGCACGATGCTTAGCAATACTTAGCTAAGCGCACACATGCGCACACTCACTCAAACCTGCTTACTACTGCTTAAAAGTGCTTACTCCCACTAATTCCTGTGCTCATTTCTTTGAAAGAAAAGAAAATGGGGAGATAGGAAACTGGTGAAAAAGGGGTACAAAGAGGGAAAGACAGTAGGGAAAACAGCTTGGGATGCGCAAGATAGGTGTAGGGATGGTCCATAGCTGCCCATTTCTTTGACAGCAACAGCTGTGCATATACTAGTAATTTGGAGGGAATTTTGAAACCTTCCAGACCTGAGAGAGGGGTGAGGACAGCGAAGTATGTTGTACTGCCAATAGAGCTTCAGTTTCTGTGTCCAGCGGACATTTGTGCAAAATGGGCAGCTATGTATGGGGCGTAATTTTTTTGTGGGAGCATATTACCCATTTTTTTTTTCAGGTGAGAGTGGAATGTAGGGTAGGGGAAGTAGGTATGTTTTGGTAGGTAGGTTGGGGAGGTAAACAGACAAGACAAACAAGACGCATACTGGGCGGAATATGACACATGGGGTGGGTGAACACCATTGTCGGGAAAGGATGTTTGGAAATCGCAAGCCCATGAGCCCACAGATGGCAACAGTGGAACTGAGATCCCCACCCATGGGCAGTCACCACTGCACCTTCACAGCCCGGAGGTTGGCTGTGCTGGGGGCTGCATAGGAGAGGCAAACTCACCCATGAGTCATGCCACTCTTGCCTCGAGCTGGCATAGGGGATCAACAACTGAACGCTGGATCTCCTTATGCACCACAGCCCGGACCATTCGGAGGATGACAGGTAGCCCTCCTCCGGCCACGCCTGCACAGGGAGGATGAGCCCCATCCCCTGCAGTGCTTCCACCTGAAGGTGTCACAGGTCCAACTGAGGTGGAGGTCCCGGGCTGGGCACTGGACCTGCTGGTGCCAGATGCCATTGCCAGCTGAGGTGGGACAGGTGGATCTGCTGGGAACGGCCTTCCCATACGTTCTGTGTTTAGGTGAATTTAATGACAATATAACCAACAGCATTCCAAATTAGTTGTAACAGCATGCAGTAATATTCCCATTAACCTAACACACCAGAGTTCCAACAGTTGAACAGCAAGCATAACACATGCATACATAGAATGATAGTGGACATTCCAACAGCATGCAGGAATGATTGGTGGCAACAGGCCACCAAGATTGTGGTGTTTGAACAGGGCATATGCATCAAAGTAAATGCAGATATTTATGAACTAATAGGACATATGTCCCAACAAATGTTTTGAGATTACACATTCCCATTGAGGTGTGGAATTGCATTGTTTATGCACATACAGTAGAGTGTAAAAAGATACCTCCATTAATAACTTATATGAACTTATAGTTTACACTACATTCCTATTGACTGCAGGTATATATCCCCTACATGTATTATTACACTAGGCAATGTCCATTACATTGTGGGATGTGTTTTGCTAGTTCCTTATGTATCTGACCTGTATCTAATATACAAACTGTCCAGGATGCAGATGTTACTGCTACGTATTTATATATTTTGAAAAACAGTCAACAGGCAACCTTATAACCAGCGAGCAGACCACAAAGGATATCCTTAACGCAAAAATTTATTTTCACAAAACAAGCGTTTTCGCTGTAACACCTGTCACAGCTTCATCAGAGGTACAAGCAAACAGTTTCAAAACACTCAAATTTATGTTTAAAACAGGAAGTGAACAAATAGTCATCATTTCCTGACAAATATGTGTTTTTTAAAAATAGTAAATTCACTTTTGAAGTGTTTATCACATCCCACTAATACATACAGCAACTACAATATCAAAACCTACTACATCAATAAAAATATATTACTATATTACTAATTCATATTTAAATATGAAAAAAGTTGTTATTGTGAAAAGAACCCATTGGTGTGTTTAAAAATATAAAGTAAAAAATACTCAATAAAAATATACAATCAACTAATCAGATTAAAATAAATATAATAATGTAGTATATATACAATTATTCATTTTTGAATAATTACCTCAAATAATTGATGTAGTAGGTTTTGATATTGTAGTTGCTGTATGCATTAGTGGGATGTGATAAACACTTCAAAAGTGAATTTACTATTTTTAAAAAACACATATTTGTCAGGAAATGATGACTATTTGTTCACTTCCTGTTTTAAACATATAAATTTGAGCGTTTTGAAACTGTTTGCTTGTACCTCTGATGAAGCCGTGACAGGTGTTACAGCGAAAACGCTTGTTTTGTGAAAATAAATTTTTGCGTTAAGGATATCCTTTGTGGTCTGCTCGCTGGTTATAAGGTTGCCTGTTGACTGTTTTTCAACAGTTTTTTTCTTCTTTTCATCAGTTCTTTGGCGTATTTATATATTTTATTTATATTCATATGTCTACATATCTGGATGTGTTCAGGTGACATTATCAGTTATATTTTAACAGCCCCCTACATTTCTAGCAGCATACTGACATTTCCGGTGAACACAATTATAAGCTATTTCAGCCACAAACCAGAAAGCAAGGAGAAAGGCTACATTACTTTATGGCCAAGGATATTACACATAAATTATATATGAAGAATAGCACAGTAGCAAAGTTTTTTTGTGTTCCAAAATTACACAAAAATGTTCAAAAACCTCCAGGTCGACCGATTGTTTTGGTGACTGGGTCTTTGACGTATAATGTGGGTAGTTTTTTACATGAAATGTTAATCACAGAGGTGGTGAAACTGCCATCTTATATTAGAGATTCCTATGATTTTTTGGACAAAGTACAAGGAATAGAGTGGACCAAGGATATGTTTTTTATTACAGTGGATGTGGTTAGTTTATATACAAACATTACACATTATTTAGGTCTGAAAGCTGTACAACATTTTCTTAAGGATACACCTAGGACTCAATACGTTATGGAATTACTATACTTCTGTTTGACTAATAACATTTTTGAATTTGATGGAAAGTTATATAAACAGAAAGTTGGAACAGCAATGGGAGCAGCATTTGCCCCAGTTTATGCCAATTTATTCATGGGGTGGTTGAGAATGAATATATTTACAGAAGTCAGTTTTTCAACAGACGTGCTTAAGTATTTTCGCTTTATAGATGATTTGATTTTTATCTGTAAAGGGGGAAAAAATCTGGCTCATGAATTTGTGGAATACTTAAATAACAATAATTATAAAATCAAATTTGATGGGATACAGATAGGTGTAGAAATTAATTATTTAGACATTTCTTTGAAAGGACAAATAGGTAAAAAGATCTACACTATGATACACAGGAAGTTCAATCAGATCTTCAATCAGTTCAATCAGATAAACAGGATGTTACATGCCACCAGCTGTCATCCAGAACATACTCTAAAGTCTATACCTTATGGAGAAATGTTGAGAATTAAAAGACTATGTAGTGATGTCAAAGAGGCAAAAAATGAAGCTAAAAATATCGCGTATAACTTCATAGAGAGAGGTTATAATTTAGATGAAGTTAAATCAATTTATGCAAAGTTATATGAAAATGATAATAAAGGAATATTGAGTAAGAGAATTGTTAAGAATTTTGAAATAATAAATAGAAAGAAAAAAAACTCTAAAATGTTCTTTGTTACCAAATATACTGTTTTTTTCTAACAGAATGAATGAAATAGTAAAAAGTTTTTGGAAACAAGTTAGAAGGGAAGTGCCTTCATTAATGGACGTTGAGCTCTGTGTCTCCTTTCGGAGGGGGACACAGTTTAAAAGATTTTTTAGTTAGGGGTAGATATATAAGACCAATACAACAAATAGGGAATGTTATTACTAAAAAGGGAACGTTTCCTTGTGGAAAATGTTCAGTATGCCAGTATATAACAAATGAGACAGTAAAAATAGGAGATAGAAGTTTTAACACCATGGGAGTATATTCCTGTTTGAGCAGGGGTGTAATTTATTTGATTAAATGCTCATGTGGTAAGAATTCTATAGGGGAGACCAAAAGAAGTTTAGCCGAAAGAGTAAAGGAACACATCAGGGATGTAAAAAATAAAAAAAATGATGAGTCCAGTAGCAGAACATTTTCATTTGGTACATGGGGGGGTTATTAAGGAAATGAAAGTCACAGTTTTAGAACAAGTAGAACACCAGTATGGTAATGAAAATTTATTAAAATACATTTTAAAGAAAAAAGAAGCTATTCTTATAATGAAATAAGAAATTTTACAGCCCAGGGGGCTTAACAAAGAGTGCAATTGGCAGGGTTTTATATGTTGATTGTTTTATTAGTAATTATGAACAGTTTTACTTAATTGTTTAATTGATTTATTGGAACATGAAATGTTAAGAGAGTATATAATGTGGATGTATTAATGGATAAGTTTTTTACTCTGTAAAGGCAACAGCCGAGGCACTAGAGACAACACCATAAGGTTTTATTAATAAATCTATTCTGGTGGAAAGTAGAGCTGTTTTCCACTGGTCTTTCTTGTGGTTATAACAATTATAAGCTACTCATGTGCCAGATTTATATAGATAAATGCCAGCCTTGAAACTACAGTTGAGGACTGTATATATGCTTAAGAGATACTGGCACTCCCTTCATCCTCTTTCTATGGGCCTACCCAAGTGTGGGTTGACAGCGCTTAATACAACACTACTATTTCTATACTGCAAGAGTACATCAACATTTCAAAGAAAGTGACACAGACACACTACAGGAGTTATACCTTTATTAATTACATTACACACTTTTCTAGTGGCTCTCTCATTTATTTGTTAATACAGTGCATGCAGACATCTTATTCAGGATGTATTATACCTTCATTTATGGTTTACAACACTCTTTTTCAGGCTCTCTCACTTATTCTGTATAACAATACATGCAGAGAAATAATTCTGGACTTATTTTACCTTTATTAATGGGTTACAACACTCTTTTTCAGGCTCTCTCACTTATTTTACATAACAGTACATGCAGAGAGGTTATTCAAGCCTTATTATACCTTTATTATTGGGCTAAGACCCTTTTAGTCAGGCTTTCTCACTTATTTTATATAACAGTACATGCAGAAAAATTACAAACCTGTTTGGTGGTGCAGCTTTAGCAGCCTATCTGCATAGGCTTGCTGATTCATAGCACAGACACCTGCATCTATGAAGTAAATGAAGTGATATTGAGACATATACCTATCCATACTATCGACTACACTAGCAATTTTTACATACTTCAGTCCATGGCTACCTACTCAGTAGTGGGGCATTTTGCATCCCACTGGCCTCCTGTATCCATTGGTTCAGTTGGTCCTGCTTGCGTCTCTTCAGGTCTGCATGGTGATGTCTAACCTGCTCACCAGTCCGAGGGATGCCTGTGGCACTGGTGAGTTAATGTGCGAGACGGTTCCAGGCCTCTGCTGTGTATTCCATGCCCTGGAACTGGCCCTGCAGGAGTCTAGCATCATGATGATGGATGAGGAGCCAAACCATCACTTTTGACTCCTCACTGCCCCACCGTTGTGCTCAGAAGTGAGAGCCCTCTCCAACACCAGCCATTGCTGCCTGCAGATGGGAGCTACAACCAGTTATGGTGAGTATTCTCACCTAGGGAGCTTAAATATGCCTCATTTCCCACACTTATTTGTGATTGGTCAGATTTGAAAGTTCTCAGCTGAGTGCACACCTGCTTAGCACTGAGTAAACGTTGATTCATATGTATATGTGTGTTGACAGTCCGTGAACATCAAATGCTGTCATGGCTTAGTGGATCAGTACTGTGATTATGGTGCGCACTATCCCGGGTTCGAGACCTGTCATTGCTTTTTTATTTTAGTACTGGCCTGACCGGTAGGGGGTGTGGCTGTGTTTAGCCGACTTTGCTCAACTTTGCCCAACGTTGCTCTATGTTTACCGGCGTTGTCTGACGTTGCGCTAGTTAGCACGGTGCGCAGCTTCGCGCAAACATGTTTGGTTTGCGCTAGTTGGTGCGATGCGCAGCTCTGAGCAAAGCTATTGCGCTAGTTAAACCAGTGCTTAGCTATGGCAATTATCCTTAAATGTGCTTAATACTGGTAAACATTGCTTAGCAGTGCTTCACATTGCTTAAGATAGGTTACTTATGCATTCATTAGTATGCATGACAGTTTCACCTTCTTATATATATTTAGAATATCGTTCACTACTACATAGGCCATTTCAATGCATTTTAATAAAATTTAAAAGGTAAATGTCAGGAATTATTTCTATGCATGGATTTCATACAGAAAATGGAAAGGGGAGTGGTGGGACTTAAACCGGGAATGACTCCTCTTTGTGCGAAGGCTCTACCACTACACTATTGCTATTTGGCTTAATTTGCATATAAGTGGTTTATTATCCTCTTTGATGTCTAAACTGCTAACTGTAGCTAAGCAATGGGCACACCTGCTCACACACGCGCAAATATGGGCAGCTATGTTGTGAATGATAAAAAAATTGTTTTACATTTTATTTCATTTGTGCGGGGCTTTTGAATGTGGGGGAGTGTAGTGTTGGGGGTATACACATTTGAGCAGACTCGCTCATATCTGCTGACATTTGCAGATTTAGGCACTTGCAGGGGCGTGGATATTTGGACTGCTCAGCAGTCTGACATGCCCCCTGCACTCCTACATGCTCCGTGTTAGCCTGGGAGTTGAGTCAGTGTGCCCTCATGCATATGCATGACGCGCTGACGTCATACTCTTAGACGGCAGTCTCCGAGTAGGACTTTGTTCGTCCTACATGGAGGATTACTGAATCCCCCCCCTTATCTATGGCCATCAAACCAATATCCTCTATCCTGCACAGTAAAACCATTCTAAAACACTTGCTAGCCAAAATCTGGCTCTGTTTTCGCTTCATCCAGTTATAAACTATATCCCTTCATATGAACATGTTCCTGTTCATACCTTACACTGATATATTCCCCCTTTCTTCCCTCACTTCCAAAAGTTCAGTCAGTTTCTCTCCGTGCCTCTTTATCTAAATGTGCCATAACCCTGCTTTTTTTTCTCTCACTTCATATTGCAATTCCTGAATGCATTATGCTTTATGCTCAGTTACCTTTAACTTCTAAAAACTGTCTGTAACTTCTCTAATAATTAAATCATTATTGTCTTAAAAACTGCATCTATTTTTAACCAATGTTGCCACATTATATCTAATATGGTCAAATTATTTAAACTGTAGTTGTTTTTGTATTATTTTTTGAGCTAGTAAAATGATTGTTCTCAGAAATGTTTTGTACTACTTTGGAGATTTTCTCCCTGGGCCGCCTCTGAAACTGAAACCTTGTTGGACTTTTCTGGTAATCAAATGTCAAGAAATAAGTAATAAGTAAATCAAATCAAGATGGTTATGGAAAAGTTCCTGGTTAATACTAGCTGGTGTAGGTAGAATGCAAACACATGATTTGTTGTTTAGACATTGAAGGTTCATAGGTAGACATACTATGATAATAGGTGTTATGTCTTCCTTGTTAATGATGCACTCAAATTCTAATTGAAAGGAAGCAACTAAACGGCATGGGAGTTCCTTGAGGTGGAGCAAATTGTAAGACAGGAATGTTTAAAAGTTGATACAGTACTTGTGTTTTGAAAGGGTGATCCCGAATGCTGACTTTATTATTTAAACACAGTAGATGAAAAGATTATAATTTAATTGAGTAAAAATAAGTGGGAGGGGAAATTCTTCTTTCCAGTTCTATCTCACCATTGTAGAGAGGAATAACATCTTGATTATTGAATTCAAAATGATATTGTTAATCAAGCATCAGTAAAAAAAAAAAAAAAAAAAAAATAGTAGGACAACTGCTAAAATATGCTGTCTGAGTGACACTCCAATTTACAACAGACAGGAATACATAAAATCTTTTGATCATTTTTTCTTTCCTAGGGGTATTATGCAGTGGTAGGTAATTATATTAAGTACAGAGGAGGGTCTCAAAGTTCATGTCCTTTGTATGTGGGTATGGGGGGGTCCCTCCCACATAAAACAGGGATTAGTAGACTTTATTTCATCTTTCTACTAAGATTCTATTGATAATATAACATGCTTTATTTTCTCAGTGTGCTGACTGTTTAAAGTTGTTTAAATACTTGGAATTTGAACTTCTTTTTTCAGATATAACTCCAATTCAGCCAGTTTGTATTTGAAGAACTGCTTTAGATCTCCAGGAAATGTTTTGGAGCTTATGAACTTATAGATAATTAACTGGCGATTTCTTAAATATGCCTTCAGTCAGTATCTGTTAAATGAACTATAGTATAGGTATAGCTCTTATATTCTTGGTTCATCGATCAGGGATAAAGCCAGTAGTAATGGTGGTTGGGGGAAATGCCTAAAATCAAAGACAATTTTAAATATTTCTCTAATTCACTTAAAAGTTAATAGATCAATATAAGTGATGTATATGTTTGCACCTTGGACTGTATCAATATAGTTTGTATTATAAAATGCTTGTAACTAGGATTGTGACAGTGTGGATCATTTTCATTTATATAAATGTATGATTGCCTGTGTCATAAGTGATAGTTTAATAAAGGTATTTCTTGTTTAAAAAAGTTTTGCAATAATATTCATTTTTTCTGAACAATGAGAAGTATGAAACTCTAATGCTGGCATTACTGACTTCCTGTAATTCTTAGTAATTACAAGAAAATCCAAAATGCTATGAGGGACAGGGCAAACAAATATGAGGTAAAATCAGGGATGTTCTGCAAAATTAGGAAGAGTTGAGAGGTATGATAATAGGGTGTGTATAATTGGTGGAAGAATCATATAAAAAGTTATATTTCCTGTAAAATTAGAAAATATTTAGCTCTCCCTCCCTTCTGACTACTAAATTAAGGTACCATTGCCTAACCAAATAATTAAAAATGGCTGTGTTTGAGGGTGATATAGCTACAATAGAAATGCTAAGTAGAATTTCTATGAGGAAAAAAGAATGTAATAAATGTAAATTGTCTGTGGTAAATGTAATTGAACCATGGGAGGAACAAACCAGTTCTTCAGACTATCTATTCTTCAGACTGTGTGTCGCATACCAAATGACAATTGTGAACTATCATCAGTTCTATTGACTGACAACATTAATACATTTCAGCAGATGACATTGTTGCTCCAAAGATCTAATATGAAGTTTTCTGAGTGCATGCAAAACTGAACTGGTAAGGTTGCAGACATGGGGCAGACCCTTACTATGTACTACAATCACTTAAATGGTGTGAACAGTGCACTGCCAGAGTTCACCAAATGAATGGCTGCAAGAGAGACAAAGCTAGATTTAATGGATTCCAGGCAAGTGATTGCTGAGGACTGCAGCAGATGGGAAAAAATCCATTTCCTCAGTATCCCAAAAAGTATGGTGGGAGTAGACTGTGTTCATGACATAAATGGTTTCAGAATGGATAGATGTCCCTTGAGACAAATTAAATTAGAGTGAGCACACCAGATGTTTGTATCTCAGTCTTCTTCATCAAACCACACAAGGCCAGTGCTGATGCACTTGGAGGCATTTGAGATTCAGTTAGATAGCTCATTAATTGAATTAATTAGTTAGTTAATTAATTAATTAATTAATTAATTAATTAATTAATTAATTTTGTTTGTTTGTTTGTTTGTTTGTTTTTATTACGATTTGTTGACCTGGTGGGTGAACTGGTCTTTTGACCCTTTTCAGTAATGACCCAGGATTATAGAGCAAAGTGCAAATCATTATACAAAGAGATTGTGATGACATTATTAATGCATCCAGGGAAAAGTATTACATTGGCAAATAAAAGGGCACTTTGTAACCAATACTTTTTCTCAGACACTCAAAAGAAAAGATCATCATTCCTGTAGAGTCTGAGACCTTGTAAGTTGCACAATCAAAACATACTCAATTTACCCAACATTACTGAGGATATTTTTGCCTGGGGACATGATAACTTTGTAACTCTAGAGGAGTTAGGGCAATGGATTTAACATATCTTTGTAGATCTTGTATCACAGACAGTTGAACAAGTGCTGAGTTTTCCATCTTTACTTTCTGTAAGGGGAAAAGATATAGCAGAGCAATGTCAGACAAATGAACCAAATCTAATGTTGAGGAAGAGCAATTAAGAGTAAGATCATCATCTCTGGAGGATTCCTCTGCATCCTGATGAACTATACACCTTTTGCTTATATTGGAAGAAGTTTGGAGTAGGACATGGTAACATGGAGGTTTTCTAACATTGAATGAGCTACATTTGCTCTTCATATTTTCTACCCTCTTCCTTGTTTTTTTTTTCAATGTGTAATGGAGTGGTGTATGCATTAGATATAATGCTTTATCACACTCTACTGAATAGCACATTCTGTGCAGTTTTCCTAAAGATTTATTTAACAACATTTGCTTAATATGAAATTTTGTCTCCTAGAATGAAGTGCAAACAGAAAGGAGAATTTTAAGAGTATAGGATGAGAGCTATGATTGTTCTTCCTTGGAGATGATAAAGGCAAGAGACTCTATGACTAGAGTTGTCAATATATGATCTGTGGTTAGGCATGTTGGAGCAATGTTAGACAAATGTGAATTTGATATACATTCAACAAGATGGGAAATGGGAAAGCTATTCAGCAGGTATATTGGTCAGTAATACTACCTGTCTTTGGCATGCTTAAGTGAACAATCTACTACCTTGAAGATAAAAATATGTTCATTGTAGGGCCCTACAGTAACTGGGGCAGACTCATGTTGGCTAAACTCCATCTCAGCCAGAGTATACTATTCATAGCAGCTGAGACACAAGATAGAGTTTACAGAAGAGTATAGCAGAACCATTCAACAGTAGAAATTGTGCTGTAAGCTGAGGGATGCTTACGTAAATTGATATCTAACACAAAACTGGTGCAGTTGGCTAGTGAACAGTGAAGATCAAGTTCCTCTCTCACATTTCTTTTGTAACTGTTTTGCACTTTTCATACCTTGGTTTAGTTGGGAGAAGGCACTCTTTTCAACTTCTCAATCCAGTCATTGCCTTCATTAAATCTGTTCACTGAAATCAGCATTTGGAAGCCAGTTGCTACCAAAATCCTTGTGTGCTAGCATGCTCCTGAACCGATTAAATGCCTTAAAATAATGCTGACTACAGAGGCATTTTCAGTACCCTGTTCACTGTAATCATAATCAGTAAGCCATTTGCTAACAAAATCTGTCAGCACTAAGAAAGGCAATGAAATGGCTACAAAACATTGCAGCATTTCAATCAATCTCTGTTGGAATTCTCCAATGGTCATTACATAGCCCCCTTCTATTTAATATCTTCATAAATAAACTTCATACTACTACAACACTTGGCACTTTCATACAATACACCAATGATTCAACTCTTATCTGCTCTGTCCCAGACATAACAAAAATTAAAGGAACTCACTGAAAAATCTTATCCAGACATTGAAACATGGCGAAAAAAATCTAATTTGCTGCTTAATGCCAAAAAATAAGTTTATGCTATTTACTCCAAAACACCTTAACCAGAAACACATCTTCCATAGTACCTCCAGTAATAACACATAAATAGAAACTATAAGCCAGACTAAAGTATTCAGTCACAGTAGATGACAAGCTCAAACTCAATCTCCACATACTTCATTCCAGCAAGAAAACTCACCAAAAACTCAGCTCCATCTATAGGGCCAAACCCTGCCTGACAGATCAAGCAAGGATTAACCTAGCAGCAATATATCTCCTTCCTTCTCTGTTCTATGCTTCCCCTATTCTTAAAAATATCAACACTATGTAAAAAAAAAAAAAAAAAACTAAACTATACTCCTGCTACTATAAAATAACTAAATTTGCAAGCAATCAGCCTTATAAAACATTCCACTGTCTTGCACTAAAACAATTAAACTGGCTTTAACTCCCAAACCAGTTAACATACACACAAATAATCATTGCCCACAGCCTATTGTACTCTTCAAGCAAATGCTCACCATTACAAAGTACTGTGCTGTACTATTCATCCTTTAGAGACCTTTGCTCTAAAAATCAATTCCTACTATGTATCAGTAAGACATTCAACACTGCTGGAGATTCTCTGTAATCCCATTATGGTTCAGAACTCTGGAATGAAATCCCTACACAGTTAAAACAGAAAAATTAAATAGTTTTGGAACTTTCCTTAAACATCACCTATGCCATATATGACTCTGTTCTTCCTGCTCACCTGGCTAACTTTAATCAGATAACTTTTCTCCAACTCCTAGAGCCGCTTTGAAACTTATCGCTTCTCCTTATACTGCACTAATTTCCTAAACTCTGACTTGTCCTCTTTCTCCCAAACCCCACCACTAACAATGATTTCTTCTTCTGTCCATTTATCTTCCTGCTCATGTCCATAATTTCTCCTTTCATATCTCTCTTATCAATGTTTTTAAGCTACAGTACTATTTTTCTGTCTGCAAATCATTACTGACCTCAAAAACACCCAGTTTGATCTTTCCCCTTGCAGCTATCATGTTATAAATACAATAACTATTATTAAACTTTATTTTTCTATTCAACAATTAGCCAATTTATGTTAATTTCTCTCATTTTTCTGGTAAAATGATATGTTCATGTAAGAATTATTTAAAAATCTTGTAAGTATACTCATATACAGATGTTTTACCCTGCAATTATAAATGTGCATCACGTGTAAAGTGAATGTGGAGTTTGTTTCCCTGGGCCTCCACTGAAAATGGATTTTACCCAGTCAGACTTTTCACTGTCAACAAAGACAAATAAATAAGTAAATACATAAATAAATACTCCTGAGGCAGTTAATCTCCTTAAAGTGACACTGACAAAAAAAGGCATTTTTCTGTACAGTGTTCACTAAAATCATGGTCAGAAGTAAGCCAGTTGCTATCACAATCAACGAGTGCTAAGATATTCCTGATGAAGTTTGTTTGTGTCTTTCGGCTTTTCCCGGTTAGGGGTCACCACAGCGGAACTCCGGTCCGCTAATGATTGGTAGTGGATTTTTATGTACCGGGTTACCAGCCCTGATGCACAACCTTCAACAAAGGCACGCCTCATTCACGTATGCCTCCACACAGAAGACGCTCTAGCTGAGAATTGAACGGGACAATGTCTTGCTATGAGGTGACAGTGCTACCGCAGCACCACCACCTACTTAAAACAACATTGGCTACAAAGACATGATTTAGTGCAGATCACGTTGTACTTTTAGCCAAAGTATTGTGTCAGTAGAGTGCAATGGCTGGAGTGACTCAGCTCCCTCTCCCACAACAGGGTTCTCACTGTCTCTCAGTAAATATCACATACTCCTTTAGTGCTTACTCTACCATGTCCATCTTTTCTCTGCTTGACACTATTCCTCCTCCTAAGCCATGCAAGTAGTTCAACTACCTGTTATCTGATTGTGGCTCAGACAGTCTCAACCTATCACTTACAGTTAAACTTCACTTTGCCTATTCTTATAACTGTGAACTATAACCACTACTCGTGAGAACACTATCTAGAAGCTATCTCACCATTTGAGTGCCATTCTATAGATTGTTTTCTCTCTCTCTCTCCTTATACAGGGCAGTGTAGTTCCTGTAAAAGGGGGGGGGGGTATGTCCCTCTCCATTCACCCTCACTTTTCTCAGGCTCACTTTGCTCCCTTATCCTTCCTGAATTCCAACCTACCCCCACAAAATCCACATTTATATTCCATATACTCCTCACATACATTACAATCACCAATCAGACACCTCTCATTTAAGCTATCATACAATCATCTATACTTACCTATCCACCTATATCTCCTACTTACACAGTTCCCTCACCTCTGTACTCCTGCCAACATCGTCCACCATTATACTACATTCTATGAACTACAGCTCATAGTTTTTAATGAATGCTATTCAAATGGCCACTGTCCACATTCTATCACTCCTTCTCTTCATAACCTTGATATACATTTCTCACCACCGACTTACAGTCATCTACTTCCTTCAGCTCACACCAGTCTATTAAAACTATAATCTTCCCATTTCTGCATCTCTCTATCTACCATCTTCCATACAATATCATAAACTAATGTACACCTACCTCAATCCACTTACCCAAAATACAAAAAGTTTACAATTAAATCGAAGTGTCTCTACCTCACTCACCACTCAACTACTTATTTAATGTAAAATAGTAATATTCAGACCAACCCTGGCTATTCACCAGCTACCCCATCTCCACTCTTAGATCAACTACCCACCTCCAGCAACATGCAAAGCTATACTGGACATAAACACATCCTGATAACCTAAGAAGTCTATTTAACAAAATCCTTGAAGTCCATTCATAGATAGCCAACTTCTCTCCTGACATGACAAAATTATGAAAGGGAAAATAAAAAACAGATCACACCAGTGGTATAAAATGTAGCACTTTAATGAGCAACACAACACACTACACCAATGATTAAGCGCTTTCACCCACTCTCTGTTTGGGCTTCTTTAGAGCTAGTTTACAACTATACATTTTTCCCAGTTCATCAGTAACTCAATAATGCACACTAAACATACTACATTAGACTAGATTTTCACCTCTCACCCTGATAAATATATCTCATATAGAACCCTGGCAATCTCTTTCAGTGTCCACCTTACAAACTACATAACTACATGATCACATAGTCTAGCCAACCCACTTAAACACCAGTATAACAATGTAAGAAATCTATCCAAATTGCAAACCAAAACCATTGTCTCTTCTTTGAAGCAATACAACTAGAACTCCCTAAAAAGCCTGCCCTTTAAGGATGCTGTCTCTGAGTTTATTTATACCTTTCTAAATGTACTCAAGTTAGCCCCCATCAGAATAAAATGAATTAAAGCTAACTTCTCACCTTGACTATCTACAGCTATGGAAAAAAGTATGAAAAACAGAAGCAAAGAAGGGAAAATTTGGAAAGAAAATAAAACTGCAAGTACCTTACAGCAACTCACACAAACACAAAAATGTTAAATATCATATAAAATTATAAGAAAACATATCTTACTAAATATCAAGATGAACATGAATCAGACCCTAAACTATTCTGGAATTCCATTATTAAACTTCTAAACCCAGGTAGAACTAATCAGCCTACATCAACTACAACACAATAAAATGCCAGTATAGCATTTCAGTCCAAATCTCTTTTTATTGAATCTGTAGATTTTCTACTTAATAAAACTACCCCAAATCACAACCATATCAAGGTCAAATAGGGCCCTAGGCAGGGTAATAGATCAGGGCACCCCAGAGCAGCCCCTCTTGTCGCAACCCCCTACCTCCATACGCAGCAGCCCCCTTCCCAGCCATTCCAGTGTACCACTGCTTGGGTATTTCTCCCCATTCACCATAAACACTGGTCAAACCTGTCAGTGTGCATACTGCTTTCTTATTTACTTCTACAATGATTACAGATATTGAAATAAAATAGCACAAACACTGATAGCCATTTGCTAAATAAACAATACAGTCTCACAGTGAAAACAGACAGCATGAGCAGTAAACTTCTCTTCCCTTGAAACTCACATTCATTGAAATGACATGAAAACCTACATTCAAAGAAAATTCATCTGGCCAGTGGAGGATTAAGCTTACCTTTGGGCCATTGTTAAACCATAGACTCTTTAGACTCTTTACACACATTTTTAGGGCCATGCATGCATGTAAGTGTTCTTTGATTCAGCTTCATTACACGGACAACCATCTACTACTACCACCTAGGAACACAATTTGTGAGAAATGCAATTACATAAAGAAGCTAGAGTCTATGCTCTCTCCCTCACAAGCCAGTATATCTGGTACTGAGAAGGTTGTCAACACAATCACTACACCTAAAACACCACCCACAACTACACAACACACATTCACATTTGTGGAGGTTCTCAACAAAAACAAACCCAAACAAGGGAGACCTCAGAGGAAAAACACATGAGAACTCCACAGCCCTCCACACGACATACCATGCATAGTCCACACACCAGTGTCTCGCAATGACTAAGGCCTAACCATAAACCCAACATATTATTCATAGGAGACTCCATTGTGAGACACACAGATGTGCCTCTCACCAGGCAGGATAAGGAGAAAGTTATGGTTAGTTGTTTGTCAGGTTTCAAAATCTGCCATATCACACACGCACTCAAGTCTCTCAACAACAGGTATTATTATGACTCTGTCATAGTCCATGTTAGTGTGAATGACTTGAGACGCACCTCCCTGGACTATATGAAGAGAGACATGATTGAGCTCACTGAATGTGTGTTCCAGACAGGTATGTCTCTAGCCATAAGCAGCATTCTATCGTCACCCAGAATGATACCTCAATACAAACAGAAAATGACCGAATTTAACAATTGGCTTAGTTTCTGGTGTCATTCCATGTGGATCCAGTGCCTGACAGCCTAGGAAGATATGATCTACAGACCACAATACTTTGCTAGAGATGGCTTGCATCTGTCTCACTTGGGCTTCAGGCTTTTGGCAAAGGCCCTCACCTCCCCCTTAGTGCTATTTTTTAGGAAAAGTCATAAGGTCAATACTAACAACATAAAAATTAAATTTCAACAAAATGCAAATTAAAGGTCATGCTGCAAAATGCTAGGAGTCTAAATATGAAACTGCACTCATTGCAAGCATTCTTAAACCTGGAAGATGCTGACATTTGTGCGGTCACAGAAACCTGGTTCAAAGCTGTGGAAAGCACCCCGGCCTTTCCTGGTTACTCATCCTATCATACATTCAGACCCCAAAATGTGAGCAGTAAAGCCAAAGGAGGTAGAGTTCCAATATATATTAAAGACACTCACACCTCCAAATATTATGACACACAGGAGACACTCCCAGTGCAGTTAACCACTGACAAGACCCCTATTCAAATTATAGCTAGCTACAGGCCCCCAAAATTGACTCAAAATGCCCACTCCTCCTATCTGGACCTCTTCATATCTATCAAGATTACACCCTTTACCCTGATCCTGGGTGACTTTAATTACCCAACCACGAACTTGGAAAAATACTTATGCCAGAACACAAATGCCCAGAGATTTCTCAATTTTATCACTGCAAATGCCTTAGAACAGCTAGTCAATACCCCCACATGAGGTGATGATATCTTGGACTTGGTATTAGCCAAAATGACTAACCACTGCAGCACCCCTATGGTACCATCCTCCCCATAAGATCCGATCATAAAGTGATCACTTTTGAAGTCACCATCTCCACTGCCCCCCACCCCTCTAGCTAGGTTCAAACTAAAAACTTCTCCAAAGGTGATTACAACCTCCTGAGGTATGGTATAAACAGCTTCACCCCCCCCCCCCACTGTAGGAACTGGCACCAATGTCCAAATCTACACGAAAGTACTATACAAGCATTTATATAGATGCATGGAATCAGGAATACCTGACAGGACAAAATCATCCTCTGCAAGGAAGAGTAAACCTGTCTAGTGGACATCTGCAACAAATAAACTATATAACAAAAGGAAAAAAATTGCTGTCCAGGACCAAGGAGCAGGTGCCCAATTGGAAGCAGTCTCTCCTTAGCCTGAACAAGCAAATAACAGCACTAGTGAAATACTCTAAAGCCAACTTCGAGTCCAAATTGGCCACATCTACTAGAAACAATCATAAGGCCTTTTTCATATATGTCCGCAGTCTCAAAGGAAACACCCAGATCTGTTCAGAACTGATGGTCAAGGACACCACATACACAAATGCTGCAGATATAGCCAATCTACTGGCTGATAGATTCAGTGAAAACTTCTCCCCTCTGTCCCCTCCCATCAGTAAATCAGGACATTCCCAGTACCAGCACATCATCCCTTATCTCTAGGGAACAGGTCATCACTGCCCTCTTAAAGGCAAAAAAAAAGCCTCCATGGGACCCGATAACATCTCAGGCTGCATCCTACATGAACTCAGACGTTAACTTGCAACACCATTAGGCACCCTATTCAACCAAAGCCTGAGTACCAGCTTTGTCCCAGCCAGATGAAGGACAGCCACTGTCATCCCTTTACACAAAGGGGAAGGGTCCACAGATCCAGGAAATTATAGACCCATCAGCCTAACTAGCTTGAACTGCAAGGCCATGGAATGGATTATCGTGGACATCAGTAACACGGACATTGGCAACCTCCAAACACTCGACCCCACACAGTTTGGCTTTGTCAAGGAGAGATCATGTCTGTCAAATCTGGTCGACTTCTTTGAGACAGTCACCAAAGACATGGACGAGGGGAAGACAGTGCACATCACCTACCTTGACCTGGCCAAAGCCTTCAACACTATTTTCCACTTAGGCATAGTAGATAAACTATCTCAACTAGGCATCAATCCATATGTTACCTGATGGGTAGCAAACTGGCTCATTGATCAAGCCTGATCAAGTTAATTGACTAACCTGCCTCCCCTCCCACTAGGGCCTCTTTTAGTGAATCAAATGTCGACTCCACCTCATTTTCATTTAAAAATGACAGAGCTACTAGGCTCTTTACTGCGAGTTGAAATGTCTGTGATGTGTTGTAGTGCCAAGTTAAACCCAACCCTTGAACCTTTCGCCAGATATTCTGACAGAAATGGAAGAGGTGGCCCTTAGAATTGGCATTAAGAACATTTAATCTGATGCTTTTAAAGGCTGCAACTTCAAAGTCACACAAGACGAATCTTACACTTACATCAAGGTTATGGTCTGACAATAGATTAAACTCACAATGCCACAAATAATTGTAACATTTTAAGGATTTCTTAGATAATAAAGCATAAAGTAAAGGAATAGCCTGACTATGGCTCCCATATTTAACAAATCCGTGAATAGAGTACAGCTGCCGGATATTTACACCCTTACCAAAGAACGTGCCTTCCATCATCCAGATAGTGGCACAGCTCAAGTCTTGTAAATTATTTACTGTACTGAATACTATTACTTTAGTGTCAGAGCTATTATCAAACATTGTCCTACTAACAAAAGCACCATCTTTCTATGGGAACTTTGAGAGGTCAATATTGTCTAGAGTCAGTTCCTCACTTCCATGATAGGAAATTTGCTTACGGCAAACATACCCAACTTGTTGTAACAAAGCTTTCCTATGAAATATATGACAAATTGACTCTAGAGACGTGGAGGCCACAGCATCTGACAGAATTAAACAAGGCGTATCACGGCTATACATTGCTCGCGTTTTAACCTCATGATACACTTTATATCGCTCTGCTTCACTTGGTTCAGCTGTATGATTGTGAGGTACAGACTGCTGTAGAATATCACCAGTAGACATTAATACTGTCGTAGCCCTACCTCTGCAACTTTCAGTTATTTTATACCTACATCCCCAGTATCTTCTGTCGTCCCGATACCTTTCAAGTTAGTATATGTAATTATCCACTACCAGTAACTCTTTCCCTTTTTGGGAAGTAACAGTTTTGTCCAAACTGCCTACAACTCCTGGGGCTTCCATGTTTACTACTCTAACGGCAATGTGGTGCATAGCACAGTGTTACCATGATTAGCTGACTAATTTATACTTCATAACAGCTTGTACCAATTATACTTGTGTATTTTTCTACATTTTACTGTGTGGATTTCTATTTGTCGTTGTTATGAGGTATCATTCAACTGTAGTTTCGTTTAAATGTGTTGTCATTCTTGTGGTCTCGTAATAGCTGTCGATCTTGTGAGCTGTCGAAATTCTAAAGTAGATCCATATATATATATATATATATATATATATCAATATCATTTAGTGACTTCAGTCTTCTGAGAATTGCCAGAAAACTACAAGATTTACAAGTAAATGGCCAAAAATACGAGGCAAAAATCTGGTCATTTGAGATTGATATTTGAGGTTGCATACCTCTCAACTTCTTAGTGCAAGAAATCTGGACAAAGCCAAAAATAATGGGGATACAATGGCCCAAAGATAGAGATAGATTTTTAATATTTCTCTTTTTAACTTAGAAAGTTGCTAGAATAACAGGATTTATGTTGACATGCATTTTCTGAATGATAAGAAGTCTGAAACTCACATATACGTCATTATTTACTGACTTCAATCTTCCATGAATTGACAGAAAAACTACAAAAAGACCAAAACTAGGAGGCTGAATCTGGATAGTTGAGAGGTATGTTAAACAGAAACACACACACACATACACACACACACACACACACACACACACACACACACACACACACACACACACACACACACACACACACATCTACCTTCTCTCTGCTCTCACAAAACAACACACACATACACACACCTACTCACACAGACACACGCACACACACACACAAACACACACACACACACAAACCTTCTCTCTCATACAAAAACAAAACAGCTAGTTTAAATTACATACACTCACACACACACACACACACACACACACACACACACACACACACACACACACACACACACACACAGATCTGCACACACACACTTTCTCTCTCATTAAAATTACAGTTACACACATGCTTACCTTCAATCTTAGAGGAATGGCAAGTTTTAAATTCTGCATGTAAGTGTGGAATGTGTTCACTTCTACGATAGCATGTGTGTGATGCAAGCATGGTTCTCTTTAAAGGAGAAGATGCTGCCACCACTGTGTTAAAAGAAGTTTTTTTGTATTTTTTTTTTTTTTTTTAATATATTATTAAAATGAATGTTTAAGCCTCCCAGCTACAGGCCCTAGGTGATTGCCTATGTTGCCTACTGCTGGATCTGTCTCTGCCCCAAAGACCCACTCCTGCCCAGCTAAAGCCACCACCCATGAGAACACTTTCTGTATTGACTCAGAACCTACCTCCATAAATAAACTTCTCCTACAAAAACTGAAATCTGAAACTCTAGCCCCAGATAATGTCTGTCCCTTTTGGAAAAATGCAGCATAATTTCTCTTCACAAAGGTGGCCCCTCCACAGATCTCAAAAATTAACATATTATTGCTAATTTATCACCCCTATCTAAAACACTGGAAAATGTATACATTCTCAACTACTTAAATTCATATTGGATCAAAATTTCCTCTCACTCACACAACATGGTTTCAGACCTAATCATAGGACCACTATAGCCTTATTAAGCTTCATAAATGCATTAAATCAAAGCAGAAACTCCAATAACATAGTATCTCCAAGTTTTCCTTGGCTTATCTAAGGCTTTTCTGATACTGTCTACCAAAAAGGACTCTTGCAAAAACATAACTCATGTGACCTTTCAGAAATAGATAGCCAGCAGTAAAATGGGAAAATACCTACTACTACACTTTTCTCCCGATATCCCTAGGTGGCAACCGAGGTTCCATATTAAGTTCCCTTTTGTTTAATGTATTTATAAATGGCTGGTACTGAGCTCCCATGCATGCTTCTATAGTCTAGTACACCAATGCCTCCACTCCAATTTGCACAGCTTGTAGTTTATCTACACTACAACAACTAACTCAAAAATGTTTCTCCTGTATAGAAACCTGGATAATCAACTCCCAATTCCTCCATAATCCCAATAACACCAAACTAATGCTGTAATCCCCTAAGCAGATCAATTTCCCCAAATCCTCTTCACTATAACCTGTAATAACTACACAAAAATATACGCTGTGACTCACAACTATATTACTTACTCATCATTGATTACCAAATGAAATTCAGCCAGCATGTGCTTCAGGCCATTTAGAAAACTCAACAAAGCTGGGAAGTGTTTATAGAGCCAAACACTTCCGCGCCAATGCTTCCAGGAAAAATATTGCCTCAACCTTCCTCCTACCCACCCTTCTGTCTGCCTCTCCATTTTAATACATTGTCCGCCTCAATCATTGCAGAATTTCAACAGTGCTACAATAATATTTAACCAAATTTGCTAGTATCCTCCTTCACAGAACCTACCACTACTCAGTACTCAAAGTTCTAAACTGGCTTGAGGTCACACATACACTTACATGAACCCAAATTCTGACACAGAATAAAGTTCTTCATAAATCTGACCTTTGCAGGAGCCTAAAACGACTTATATATCACTACACCCCCAAAAGACCTCTATGTTAAGGAGACAATCTACTGCTTACAATCTTTAGGTCCTTTGCACTCCAACTCTGTTTCAAGAAAAGGGAATGCTATACCAATTACATTAAGACAAATTGAAGCCCAATCATCCTTGAATACAGAACTAAAGGAACATCTTAAATATGCATGTATCTGCTCTTGTATGGCCCCTGACTAATGATGTTTAGCAGGCAAATATAAATACTATGTACCTAGAAACATCTCTGCTTAAAACTCGATAATCTCATCCTCATTTTGAAATACTACATACATGTATAAGAGTTATATATATTTACTTGTCAACTGTTAATTTCAACCCAGATTTTGTAAATACTCTGAACTTGAAATGTAATTATCTCTTACTAAATATACATCATGTAATCAATGTTTACTTAACTCTGGAACTTTTCTCCGTGGACCACTACTGAATGGGGGCATTGCCAAGTTGGACTACTTGGTCAACAAATGCAATGCATAAATAAATACATACATGAGTACATAAATAAATAAATAATTGATTGTTCATTAGCCATGTCTTAGCCTCAAATAATGAGCTATACCTCCGCTGTGGAAAGGAAAAAAATCATATGTAGGTGGCTGGAACTTTTTTAATTGTGTTCTTAAACTGTTTAGATTTGCAAGGTGCATGTATGTTTAAAAGGTTTGTTTTTGGTAAAGTTGCCATTTTTTTCTTTTTGGTATGATATAGTTCGTATTACTAAATAGTACACCACCATGTCATTAAATATGTAAACATTAATAAGCAGAGTGGGGAGTTCACCTGATAAACTTGGATTCAGAAAAAGAGTGATACATGTATATTTACTTATCAAAAATATTAATGTGGAATATTAGTGATCAAGTTTCCCTGTTAAGGTCTTTCCTTATCTGAGGAAACCAGGGTGGAAATTATACTAAAAAGTGGAAACATATCTATCTAACATCAAACCTAAGGGCATTGTGTAGGCAATTTTTTTTTTTATTGTAGGAGTTCCTTATCATGCAGGCATATGGTGTGAAGTGGTCACATTACTGAAAAGGAATTTGATAACAGGATAGCAGGGCAGATGTTTACACTATTTAATGTATACATCCCACCAGGCACTATTATTTTGAAGTTGTCACTTCTGCTCAGAGACTCAGTTTTGGTGAAAGAAGGACTAGTAATCTAGGCCAGGGACTGGAACAAGGCATTTTCAGTGGAGGAGGTTATGATTGACCTATGGGCACATTTTCTTCTAAGGTGTTTGAGGTTAGTGAGCAAATACCTGACACTAATGTGCTTGATACGGTTTACTATCAAACTGACGAGGGAAGTTTCGGTGACCACAGGTTGTTGAATGACATCTAGCCGACCCGTGTTGCTGATCCTTCCCTTGTGAGAGTTCTGTTTAAGTGAATGCTCAGTGCATTCGCAAAGATGAGGTCGGCCATTGACTTAGAGACTGCGGTACAGTGGGGATCGGGAATCTATCCTTTTTCCACTATAGTGCAATTTTGGAGTTGGAATATATATATACTGCAGGTGGTGTTGAGGTGCAGGGGGGCTTGCTCCCCTGCAAAATCCACAAGTCACATATGGTGCAGTGTAGGAATGCATGTTAATCATGTTGAATGAGGTCGAATTTGCATATTGATATGCGGATTCGACATTTCGGACGTCCGTATACTCCATTTTCAGATTTGAAGTTCTGTATTAGCACATTTCAGCCAAATGCATTTCATACTTATGATGGTAAACTGTATGATACATGTACATGCATACACTTATGATAACCAAATAACCATACATTTTTTTGTCTGCAAGGTATCAGTCGGCAGCAGGTCTAGACAAGGTTATTGTTTCAAAACAGCAAGCTTGCTTCATGAAATATTCAACGTTTCTTCTCAGAGTTCTTTCAGATTATAGTCGAATCATATTACATTTAACATGTGACAACAGACATTTAGTTTGAAATAAAAAATGGATTGTGTATTAACTATATTCCCCGTGACTGTCTTAGAGAGAAATACTCTTTTGTATGAAAGGAGAGATGGTAAATAAAGTAATTAAATTACCTGGGTGTAAAGATGGTGATGACATTGCAGGAAACCATCAGCTATTTGTTCAAGAAGGTAATTGAAAAGGCAAAGACATTGATCAGAAAATGGAAGATGATGGTTCTGGGTCTTCCACAGAGAGTGCAGACCCTCCAATACTTTGTAACAACTCTGGTAATATATGCAGCAGCCTGAATACCCATACTCACACCTATTTAAATGATGGGCAAGTTGAAAAAATGTATTCCGATTTCTTGCTGACAGGCAAAAAACAAGTGTTCCTTGTGAAGTAATGAATCTCTCAGTACTTATGGGAAGAATGGGTGTACCAAACATTGAAAATTATGTTAAATCCAGTATTTATAGGGTCTTTTATGAAACAAACATTCAGCACTGTCATGCAATTTGGAAAACAAACTACTTTAGTACAAATCATATCTAGTATAGTGTGTTTTTTTGCAGAAGAATTGCTGCCAGATTGAAAACAAACCCTCACAGGCCTGCACTTCCCTCAATTCTGTTAGCAAATGTATGCTCATTAGACAATGAGATGGACTTTCTCAAACTTGAGCTCAACACCATAAACATGGTGAGAAATTCCTGTCTGTTAATCTTTACAGAGACTTGGCTAAATAACGTGAAATATTCAAAGTTTGTTCTCAGAGTTCTTTCAGATCATAGTGATCTTGATGGTTTCATTATGTTCAGAGCTAATAGGAACCTAGCTCTTTGTGGAAAAGCTAAGGGAGGTGGAGTGTGCATTTTTGTGAATGATAGTTGGTGCAAAAACTGTACTATTGTGAATGAACATTGCTCTGTAAATGTGGAATTTCTGATACTGAAATGCAGACTTTTTTATGTGCCCAGAGAACTAAAGGGTGTCTATGTAGTAGCTGTATATATACCACCAAGTGCTAACATCACTGAAACTCTGAGTATACTGCATAATGCTATATGTGGACTGTAATGCAAGAATTCTGATTGTGCATTTATGATAGCTGGTGACTTCAACAAACAGATCTCAGGGAGGTGCTACCCAGTTACTACCAAATTGTGGATTTTCCCACAAGGGGAGCAAATACTCTGGACAAGGCTTACACTAACATAAAAGGGTATACAGAGCTGTACAACAACCAGACCTGGGTGGCTCTGATCACATCTCCATAAAACTAATACCGACTTACAAGCATTTCTTGATCAGAGATAAGCCCACTGTGAAACAAATTAGGGTCTGGCATGAAGGAGCCATGGAAAGTCTCAGGGACTGCTTTGAAACCACAAACTGGGATGTCTTCAGGGAGGCAGCCATGGTGAACAATCTGGTGAACATAGATGAATATACTGAGACAACTATGGCTTACATATCTAAATGCATGGAGGGTGTAACGAACATCAAAAATATCCAAGTAAGAGCCAACCAAAAAATATGGTACAAGTTGCTGAGGACAATAAACACTGCTTCCATGGCAAAGTATAAGAAGGTGTGGCAAGGTGTGGCAAGGGCTAATCTACAAAAGGGTATCAAGGAAGCCAGATGCTTCAAGGATGCAAAAGACTCAAGAAGCCTGTGGCATGGTTTTCAACAGCTAACTGACTACAAGACTAAGTCAGCTCAGTGAAATAACAACACTGAATTTCTAGACAATCTATACAGATTTTATGGTCGGTTTGAAGAGAAAAACAACTTGGACTCTGTAAACCTTCTCAATGACCAGAAGGAGGCAGTACTTAACTTCAGTGTTGTGGATGTATGGAACCAACTGAGAAAAGTGAACCCCAGGAAGGCTGCTGGCCCTAATAACATTCTGGGGAAAGTAATGAAAGGTTGTGCAGACTAACTGAGCATAGTCCTGATGGACATCTTCAATACCTCACTTGTCCAGGAAAAAAGTACCAGCATGCTTCAAAGTTACCAACATAATCCCTATGTCCAAAAAAGCCAACCCCACCTACCTAAATGATTACAGGCCAGTGTCCCTTACATCAAATGTAATGAAATGTTTTGAAAGACTGGTTAAAAGGCATTTGACTACAGTACTACCCTAATCCTTTTACCCACTGCAGTTTGCCTACTGGGCAAACAGATCAACTGCTGATGCCATTTTGGTGGCACTTCACCTCACATTAGAGCATCTTGAAGGGAAGAACAACTATGCCAGGCTGTTGTTCATAGATTTCAGCTCAGCATTCAATACTGTGATTCCAATGCAACTTATAGAAAAGCTAATGAAACTTGGCATAAATAAAGGGTTGTGTAACTAGATCCTCAATTTCCTAACTGGAAGTCCACAAAGGACCTGTGCTGGTAACAACACTTCAAGGAGTATCCCAATCAACGACGGAGTACCCCAGGGCTGTGTGCTGAGTCCTCTACTGTTCACAATCCTTACCCATGATTGGTCTGTGAAAGCTAGCAACAACCACATCATCAGATTTACAGATGACACCACAGTGGTGGGACTCATAAGTGGTGATGACGAGAGTGGGTATAGGAATGAGGTCAGCTCCCTTATTGAATGGTGCAATAACAACAATTTTGACCTGAATGTCACTATAACAAAATAAATTATTATTGACTTCAGAAATAGCAATGCTGTGCACCTGCCCCTCAAGATCAATGATGAAGATATGGAGAGAGTCCAGACTACAAAGTACCTGGGGGTACATATATCAGAGTATGTTTCTTGGAATACAAACACAGGCCAGCTAATTAAACAATTCCACCAGCAACTACACTTCCTAAGATGGCTGAGAAAAGCAAAGCTCTCTATGAATGCTCTAATTATCTTCTATAGAGGAGCCATTGAGAGCATTATCACCAGCATCTGCACTGCATGGTTCGATAACAGCACAATGGCTGAAAGGAAGAAGCTGCAAAGAATAATAAGAACAGCAGAAAAGATCGTGGGCACTAGTCTTCCAACTTACAGAAGTCCTTTAAACTGAGATGTAAAAAGAGGACCCGCAAAATACTGAGTGACTCTTCTCATCCAGTGCATAGTTGGTTCGCTAAACTTGCAGCTGGTAGAAGGTTACGGAGCGTCGGCCGTAGGACCTCCAGATTCATGAACAGTTTTTATCCAACTGCAATAAGACTCATTAATGCTTACATAAATCTGGATGTATCATAACTATAACAGATTATTACACTCTCATTCTTTTCCTTTTTCCATACATTAATTCTATTTATTTATTTATTACATACTAAAATTAATATATTCTCATTTCAGTGCAATTCCAATCACTTCCTTATGTGCAATATCACCCAGTCTCACCTCTGTGTATAGTGTACTTTTCATGTGTTAATTTTCTAGTAGTCAGTTTTGTCCAGTGTATATAGTGTACAAGCATGTGCAACAGCTACTTAGATGTTTAGTTTTATACTATAGTTATTGTTTTCTTTAATACCTATCATGTCTGTCTTTTTGTGTTTGTTTTCTCCTGTAAAAGAGTTGGCACTCAAAATTTAGTTTAGGTAGCACTTGTGTTTCCTAAATGACAATAAAGTTTCTTTGAATCACTAGGGGAACAGAGCCAATGCTGTGTAACTCAGTGGTCACTGTGATGAAAGAAGCAATAATTATGCATGCTAGCTGTGGACACTGGAAGAATGTGTTACAAACATTATCATAACTCCCTAATTGGGCCCTCACAAATGATATTTTGATGACTGGATCTAAGAGGTAAGTGGACGAGAGTTCTAGCAGACCTTTTTTTCAAGAAAGCACCTTTCAAAAATAATATTTTAATGAAATTTTGGAGAAATGAGACAGGAAACATTCTGGTATGAGAACTTAGGTGCAGCTGTTCAAACATACAATTTGCAATAGTGGAGTTGGCAAATTATCCAAAATTAGTGAACTGGTAGATAGAAGCAAGTGGGAAAAGGTAACTAAGAAACAATTTTTATGTCATGCAAAGTATTGGCAGAAGCTAATAGGGTTGCTAGAGATATGCATAAAATATGCTATGAAGCTAATCTTGGATGTTGGATTGCACTAGTATATTGGAGTAGGTTAATACAATTATCTAGATATTATCTGAGATGAAAGAGGTGCAGACTTGTAATTCTGCAGTATTTCTTTAAGAATATTTATATGTCTTCAAGACTGACTTGAATGTAGAGCACTGTGAGTGCTTGAAGCTGGAGTTGTAATTCTGTCTTGGGTAGCTGGATAAACATGTTTTATGATTATTCTAAGAAAAAGCAGTTTAAAAGGTATTTATAAAAACTCATGCATAGGATATGGGAAGACCCAACTGAAATGATGCCAAAATAATGCTCATCTCATTAAGAGATGATATTCACCCAGATATTATAAGGGATGCTTTATTACATATAGTAAAGCTGGCAGCAAAGAAAACTGTCTTACAAAAATGGAAAAAGGCTGACCTTCAGATGACTGAGAGAGTACTGGAAATATTAGAGGAGGTGTATACACTGGAGATAGGTGCCATACCTATGTTAAGTGGGTGATTCTTGTCAGATGAACAGTGTGTGTGACCTTTAAATCCATCAGTGAGATACAGAATAATGAGCAATGCTTAATACAGAGAATTATGAGCAGATCGCTGATCATAACCAGCTTATTACATGTTCAAGTCATGAATGCAAAGAAATTCATCCTGATTTCTAAACGGTCAAGTTAAGTAGTCCACTATGACTGAATGATGTATTATCCTTTGTGTTAGGTATATGTATCACATTTGTTCTACATGTAAGTAACATAATAATCCATATCACATACATGTAACTCTATAAGTCTATCCCTTTATACACATAAACTTCTCCTTTGGACCCTGCCAACGATGCTGCAGACATAAGTGAAGAAGACAAAATGTTAGTACAAAAAACTGCATCAGAATCACAAGTGGTTTAACATGATACAGACAGGGGTTAGCAATAAAAGCGAATGCAGCTGCTACTGCACTAAATACATATTATAGATGTAATTAACATCTAACTGACACTACATAAATCACTGCTGATGACAGAAGCAGTATAGTGCTAGACATGCACGTGCTGTCAGTGTTTCACAATATATCTGAAGCAATCACATGGCTGAGCCATTGCTGCATACATCTAGCATTCCAATCATATGGGGTTTTGAAGATATGCTGAGGGGACCACTGAGAGCTCCTTTGTCTATTTTATCATGGCCACACTGGTACACAGTGGTCTTGCATACAGTCATTTCTTCATAGAATGAAAAACACAGTGCATTCGTTGGCATAGCGCTGTAGACTAGGCTGTGTCTTGTGTAGTTTTATAGTGGGTGTTCAAGATCTGGTGTACGGTTAATCCCGTGCTGATTTAAGGCATCATTTGTGCCTTCAATACAAGATATTATTGTAGATAATTGTTGTAGTATGAAATGTATGAACATTTCCTGCATACTTCATCATACTTGTCATTTATATTTCACTGGCTCATGACACCATGCTATTGCATTTCCTCCTTGTGTCTTTCTACTTTTAGCTCCTAATGTACAGAATAGTCTACTGTGGTATTGAGCTTACATAATTTACTGTGATGTAGAGCTTACGTAGTCTACTGTGGTGTAGAGCTTACATAGTTTACTGTGGTGTAGAGCTTTAAACTGACAGAAATACACCTGTTGCACATATATATGCACATAGCAGGGTGGCATCATTTAGCAGATGCTAGTACTTCTTACAAGTCTTCTACAGATGGTCAGTAAGTGCTATATGATACAATTGTGACAAACTGTTTTTCAAAAGGTTGCACAGGGGCATAATGGCATTCACTTACCAATGAGGCTGCAGAAGGTACCCCTCTTCATTTACCCCATATAGTTAAAAGCTGATTGCCTGTTTGTAGTTGACTCATATGTGACATTATACCATGTAGATACATAAGAGCTACTGGCTAGTATACCGATGGGCAGTATTCAGAATGGTTTGGCAAGATCTACAGCTCAACCATCACCAGCACTGTGAAGGTGAGATGACATATTTCACTAAGCTGTAGAAGGTTGCTTCATATGTTACTATATTGATTAGAATGCATACTCTACACAATATGGCACTTGCCTAACATCACCATGCCTTTGCTTAAATTTTGTTGAGAGCATAAAACTTTGTGTTGCTGTTACATAGGGTACTAAATACATACATGTCTTTTACTACTCTCTCTCTCTCTCTATCTATATCTGTCTCTCTCGTGCACACACACACACACACACACACACACACACACACACACACACACACACACACACGCACACACACACACGCACACACACACACGCACACACACACACGCACACACGCGCATACACAAATGCATATAAAAGGCCACTGCCTCAGGTTTACAATGGATGGCTTTTGCTGCATGTTGCTTTCCATTGGACAGTGCTATGTTTAGTTCCACTACCTTCCCAAAAAAAATCCTTAACTGTACAATGTTATATTTATTGTTTCAGCATTTTCAATATGCTTTTTGTGTTCTTCTGCAGAAGTACATGGTATAACCATGCAGTGTAAATAGACAATTAGTACTTCACTTCTAAATCTCTCATTGATCATATCAGTAACTTTTATACCTCTTTAAAATACCTATTTTACTGTATTGTTTAACATTTTTAGATAGGCCCACTGATACATATAGATATAATTTTAATTTTATAGGATATGTTCATTTATTTAGCATGTGTATCTTTGATGGAATACAATCAACAAAATGTACTATGCAGGTTATTTTCAACCTTTGGTGCACACTGCCTGCCATGTTTTTCTTATAAGTGTTATCGCTCATGGAGTTCATCTTGTGTGTCATGACTTTCATTATGTTACAGTGCCAAGCTGCCTTAGTGTCAGTTATCATACAGTCTGCCACATGGTGCATAACACTGATGGCAAAGGCTATGCTGCATAGCATTCCATAAATATATTGCACATTTAGTGCCTTGAATTGAAATACTGGTGGCATATCCCAATTCAGCCAGACATCAAATTTTCATTTTGGTTTCATCCAGCATACATTTAAAATATTCCTTTTAGCCTTTCCTGCCTTCAGTACATTAATGTGATAAATGTCCTCTATTGTTCTCTTTCTAGGATGTCTAATTTTATTGTTATCACATTTATTATTTCTTTCATCACAAATAGCTACTCCTATTTGGCCAGAAATTTGTTTTACATGGAAGACACTAGCACTAGCACTAATACACTGATCTCTAGGGTTAATGTCGCTGTGTTGGGTGTTTTTATTATGCACTTAGTTTTTGTATTTCCTGGGATCTCTGCATGTGCTTCATTCTTATGTACACTGCCAATTGTAATATATCCTGCAAACTAACGTAGTGTTTTATCACACTTTTAAATGGTGCCTTTTCCTCTTATGTAGTTTCCTTAACAATGCAAAGTAGCCTTCTCCTGTGCCAGTACCATGAGCCAGCATCCCACCCCCTCAGCTCTTCAGGTGAAGAGGAAAAAAACAGTTTACTGTATATGTATTAAGCTGATTTGGACAGATGTGCAAGACACCTCCCTCCCTTCCTCCAGCCCAGTTATTCAGGCCCTGTTTTTCGGCCCTCCCCCGACCCACCCTCCTTTTATTAAAACAAACAAATAAGAATGTCTTCTTATAAACTGTAAAAAACTGCTTGTATGAAATGTAGCTTGAAGTAACCATGCATGTAAGGAGCACTACAGTGCTCAGGCTTTAGTTAAACAATATTTTTTCTAACTTTTAAACAGTAGCAAACTACAATGTAGAAAGCAGTTACCACAGTTTAGACAGCACACGGAGTGCTACAGCTCTCAAGCTTAACTGCAAATACAATACCGGCTTTTAAATGCCAATATTAAATTACAGAAAGATAGCGCAGGATCAGCTGATCACGGCCCCAGAATTTTCAACCTGGGACAGTTGCCCCTCTTACCTCACCCTAGGCACACTAGTGCTTTTCAGATACCAGCTATGCAAAAGTACAAATTGGCTAAACCCATTTGAAGCGTTGAGCACAGTCTCAGTGCAAATAGAAAACAGGGTAACAACTGTATCCAATTTTTGCCATCTGTATCAACAACTTTTTTCAGCAATGATTTCAATGTTTTTTAAATCTCCATAGTGATACATCAGTTTGTGGATAGTTGGCTAATATTGTCTACTATCTGACTTTAAAGCACTGACATACCTGATGAAGTACTCATAACATAAATGGAGTACCTAAGTCAATAATTCTATCTTTAGGATACATGCTCTTTGGAGAATAATGATACCAGTTTCTTGCAGGCAATAACCCTAACATTAGCTTTGTACAATGGCACTGCTTCTGGAAATCGTGTTCTGTAATCCATTATGAATAATATGAACTGATACATATTCCTATATTTTACTTATGGCCTCACAATCTCCAGAACAATATATTCCAACCGGACTTACTCCATACACTGAGTCAATAAGCACACCATGACAGCCAGCATGACTAATTTATTATGATCACACAAAATCAACCAATACATAAAAATTGTACTGGATATATTAAAACAGCGTTACTATTTTCCAACAACAGTTCCTTCATAAACTAACAGTTGGAATTTCCATGCCTGTGCTGCCTGGCAATTGTTACCCATTTGCCCCGTTCATTGCTGAAAGATCCCAGCACAGTGCATGCATCTTTCTAGCCCTACCACCAAATCTCTGCTGATATAATACAGTCAACAGGTCTAAAGTCAAGTATCTGTATTTGTCAGGGTACCTTTACACCATATCGACCCAAACAGGAGTCCAATGTAAACAAAATGGGGGATACAGAGGGGGTGAGGTCACACCACTACTGCACACTATCGTACCTCTTGCTACTAATAAGGAAGGGAGGGTTGTACATCTGAGCAAACACTGAAGTGGCTGATTAACTAAGAGATTAACTAAAATTGTCCAGTCCATGCCTCTTATTGCCAGCCCGGAGAGTGACAATAGGTTTGTGAGCAAACTAATCTTGTACCCCATCCCAAGCTGATAAGCACACCATGAGAGATAATACAAACAATTTACTATGATCAAATAAAACCAACATATGTGGAAAAAAACTTCTCTTAAATATATTAAAACAATGCATACAATTTATGCAACACTAATTCCTCATATACTGCTAATAGGCATTGCCCCACCTGTGACTGCCTGGCAATTGTTTCCCAAGTGGCATAAGCATGCCAACTTGGATCATTGCTGAATAAACTCAGCATCTTTTTACTTGTAGCACCAAGTCAATTCTGATACAGTATGCTTGACAAATCTCAAGTCATGTATATGCATTTGTAAGGTTAGTGTCCACCTTTACACCATTCCTTCCCAAACAGGAGGCTGATGAAACCAAAATGTGGTGATACAGAGGGTGTGATGTCAAAATGCAACCATCCACCAACAAATAACTGCATACAGTTAACCCTCCAATTGGATCTTGAGTATACCTACATAATAAAGACCACTGACCTTAATATTGCAAATCATTTGACAAATACTAATAACAATAAATATGAGAATAATCAACTAATATACAGAATGACAAACAGATGATGGATAAGCTCACCTAAACAATCTTGTGCATTTTAACTACATGGTATATTTTGCAAAACATTAGCAATACACAAGTTGAACAGATGAAAACTTAAATCATTCAAATTGATCTCATCACTGCTAAAAAAGTCCTGTGGTTTGGATAAAATCAGGATACTCTATGAAACAAACAAACAAACAAGCAAATTAACAAAGAAAAAACAATGGTCTAATGACACTGTGAGTGATGAATTTCCTTGAAAGTTAGACTGCTACTAATTTTATAGCACCACATCAATGAAGTCTGGGATGATATATGCTACTGCCAGCATAGCTAGTTGGAGTTTTGTAAAGAATGATATCCTTTGAATATCAAGCTGATTTATTCGAGATGCTTCTGTTACTAATGTATTGGATTTGAATATCAAACTGATTTGTACAGATGCTTATGTTACAAATGTATTAGAACTGTATGGCATTTGAATACCAAACCGACTTGTACAGATGATTATGGTACACATGTATTAGAACTGTATGGCATTTGAATATCAAAATGCATTTGTTCAGTTGCTAGTATTGAAAAATGTATCAACAGTGGATCATGCTGGGCAGAAAGGAAATATACATGCAGGTAGTAACTGATTAAATGTATATACTGTAACCGAGAACACTGGAAGTGCAGAGGTTAACCAGCTAGCTTACTTTAAGAAAAATAAGAAAACTGTAAATTACCTGTTAAACTGTTAAAATGGCATCACACAGTGATGAATAGGTCTGAAGATGATTGGTCTGGAAGAAGCCACTGTTTATTTGTTTCAATGGAAAGAGGGAAAGTGCTGTGATTGTTTCTTAGCCCCAGACCTGCCATAAACATTAGAAAAGCTCTATTTTTGCATTTTTTACATGTCTATTTTAAATTCCTGTTTCAAACTCAAAAGAGGATAATGTGGGAACCTAGAGTCAGGTGACCAGATGAGGACATTCTGCCAGTCCTGGAAATAATATTTTTTAGATCTTGCAGGGATTGATCTCTGAGTATTGCATATATTGTTTGGCAGCCTGACTAGAATGACTGCTCACATATTTCATCTTGCCTTGCCTAAGTAAGTTATTGAACAGTAATTTCTTTAGATCAGTCAGGAATATATAGCAAGATTAGTTTATTACTTTTTTTTGTCCGAGACTGTCCATTAATGTTATTTTCAATATTTCCTGTGATTTGAACTCTATGATTTACTGTAAATATATATGCAGTATGTTCATGTTCTTTTATTATTTATTATTAAATATATTTAAAACTGTTATTGTGGCTTGTACTTTTAGAAAGTATTTAACCTTTGAGGATGCTTATATTAATTTGGTGACACTGTATGGGCAACTCCTGAAGGCCTAGCTGTCTTAGTCAACTACTACCATTTGTATTAGTAGTAATAATACAGAGTATAATTGGATGGCCTTTGTTAAGGGCCTTAGAGTAGCTGATTGTGGAGTGTCTAGTGGCAGTGATAACTACCTCATACTCTATGCAGTAGGGGAAATGTCACATAAATCTGTGCGAGCCTTTCCCAGGTGTGTGTGTGTGTGTGTGTGTGTGTGTGTGTGTGTGTGTGTGTGTGTGTGTGTGTGTGTGTGTGAAAAATCTAATCTCACAGTGTGCATTTATCAGTTATTTGGAGCAGGGACACAAAGTACTGTTGCACAGAGAGAGGTCATCACATATTGGTAAGCAGTGGTGTGGATATTATTTAAACTTCTATAGCCTGTAAGCAGTTGTCACTAAATGTGTACTCTCAAGCAGCCACAAAGTAGATGTGCAGAGTTTCATATCACTATAGTTTTATTTATTTACTTTTTGTTAGCTTAGTTTAGTCAGGGAAAGCAGGCAAGGATGTCCACATAGGATTATGGGAAACTGACAAAGAACCAGTTGGCTGAGATGTGCCAAGCCAAAGGACTGGTCCATGCCAACCTGACTAAAGGGGAAATGATTGCAGCCTTAATTACAGTTGCAACACAGATCAGCAACCAAGAAGACAACCAGTCTGGCATTGGGGATGTACAGCTCCAAGAAACACAACAGTTCACTTTTTTTTTTCAGAGGACTTAAAAACCGATGTGGAGTTAAAGAAACTTGAACTGGAGGCAGAAAGGGTTTGAATTAGAATCAGCCGAGTGAATGTGGCATTTGGAGGCTGAAGAAAAACAGGGATTGAGATGTTTGGAAGCCGAAGAAAATGAGAGGCAGAGGCAACTTGTAAAGAAATGCTGCCTCTTCGCCAGGGTCATGGAAGTAATGGGAATGGGAGTAACCATACCCCAGAAACAATAAATGTCAGTAAATGTCTGCCTCAGTTTGAAGAAGGTGATAATTTTGATAGTTGTATTAAAAGAGTATGCAGACAGTATAATGTTGACCATGGGCTCTGGATACAGTTCATGACCTCCTTACTCCATGGTAAAGATGTAAGTGCTGTTTCTAAATTGTCTGAAACTGACTGGTTAAATTATGATACAGTTAAAAAATGTTTACCGGAATGTTTAAAATTCACATCTGAAGCTTATAGAAAAAAGTGTTCTGAGCATAGACGCAAGGTAGATGAAAGTGTATGAGATTATACTGCTGAACTAAGCACTTATTTTCATAGGTGGGTGAGTGGGGGTCATCAGGTTACCACTTTTCAAGGGCTGGCAGATCTTTTGGTGAGGGAACAACCCTTAGCATTTTGCTTGAGGACATGAGAATCTGGTTGACAGACAGGGAATGCAACTCTATACTTAACATGCAGAGCATCACTGCACAGGAAAGGGATACCCAGTGCTGCACATGGATATAAACTGCCCCAAGAGAGTCCACCAGTAACAGGAGAAGCCACTAGTTCAGGTACATGGCTATGATCAAGGATTAAATGTTTTAAATTGATTTTTAAACTGCTTGCCCTAGGATCCGTGCCCAGACCAGCAACCTGCTTAAGTGTGCTTGCCACATAAGTAATTCACCCTTCACAATGCTTCTGCTGCTCTTTGCCACAAAGACCCAGGTCAACCCGTGGAACTGGAACAACTGCCCATAAGAAAATAAGAAGACTGTACAGTTAATTCACTCTTCACACTGCGTCTGTTGCTCCCTGCCACTAAGACCCACACCAACCCGTGGAACTGGAACAACGGCCCATAACAAAATAAGAAGACTGTACAGTGTATGTTCCATCTGTGCTTTGCATTATCACCTTACTTATATATATATATATATATATATATATATATATATATATATATATATATATATACTGTTAATAATATCATACAAACTGTTCTGCATTAAATATCTGTGGCTTGCACACTTACAGGACCGCTATATTTTATCTCCACCCCGCTCTCCCCCTCAGACAATGCATTCACCTCCAAAATAGGCTTCTAGGGAGTAAATCTAAGCTGTTCCCAAAAAGCACCAAGGTTGTGCATATCCAGTCCATAATAGTGTTCAAACTACTAGTACTGCCTGTACCTAACTGTGGCTAGCTTCTTATTCCTGATTGTTTTTTTCTGTCATGTTTAACTGAAAATACTGTGTCTACCTCATGGTGCATTATTGCTATGGATGCCAGTGCCAAACCCTCATTGGCATTAAATCACCCTTGCATCAGACTGTTGATGCCCTGCCTCCAGACTGGCATCTCAAAGTTTATTTAGCTTACCTGGGAACTAGGGCGCCATTTTTACACTGCTTGCCCTCAGATCCATGCCCTGACCCACAACCTGTTTAAGTGCGCTTGCCACATAAGGCAAATACTTGCTACTTCTCACATGTTAGTGAATGTTTATGTTAAATTGACTGTTTTCATTAGTATTCCTACTGAAGTGCTTCTCTTGCATAAACAACTTGAATGGACCATTGCTAAGCCTGCTACCACAATGGCTGTGAACATAGTACAGCTTGTCATCATCAGGGTTTACTGCCACTATAAAACTGTTAAATAACTGTCTATTTATTATTACCTGTGTAAATATGTCTAAATGCTCATATTAGATAGCCAGTGACTTACCGCAGTAACGTTCTCTCAGGAATTAAACAACTAAGTACTGTACTTAGTCGAAGCTGGTTGTGTCGCAGGTCATTGTTGAATACATACGCTTGATGCCCACATTATATTATATAGCTCCTAGCTGTTAAGCATAGCAATTGAAGTTTGAACAATCTTGTTTGATGTTTCAGTAGGTCATATAGTTCCTAGCTGTTACGCATACAGATTATTAACATGTATGTATCACTGGTCAGCTCTCCATAGTCTTAGGCAAGGAATGGTTATCCTCTATGATATCCCATTTTGTACTAAAGCTCTACCCAATCTCTTGCTCAGATAGCTAATGTAAAGACTGTAACCTCATTGTATTAATTTGCTCTGTTGAGTAAAAAGGTGGATGCAGCTGCCTAAAAGTCGAACTCTGTAGAATCAAGTAAGAAAATATATCCAAAAAGACGTAGTCGGACTACCACGAAGAAAACAAAAAATAGTTTATTAGAAAAAGGCAAACAGATGAGCGCTTTTGCGTACTCCCCTGGTACGCTTCATCAGATCTACATTAATCAGAGCAACTACTTGCATTTAAATAGTATAATGCAATTACATTTCATCAATCAATTAATTAATCAATTATATTAAAAATAAATCTAAAAGCTAAAAAACGAAAACGAAAAATGAAAATAACAAGTATAAGAGTCAATTTGTATATCAAGACATCAATGAAATCAGTACATCTAATAAAAACTTTTTGTAAAGCACTAATAAAAAGTATGTATGTATACATTGAATATGTGACATTATGTTAGCAAATCAACTATATATAGCTCAATGTAAAATTGGGAGATTCAGATAGCTAACATAAACTATATCAGATGTTAGAGTATCACATAAAATAAAATGAAATAAGATAAAATATATCTAAATATTATAAATATTAAATTTAAAATTACATCAATATATAAAACAATGAATTAACAGCTAATGATCTTATTTTAAACTACGTAATTCTAACATCGGTTTTATGGTAATAAACTGATTCAAGCCTGGTTCCTGATGTGCTCTTAGTCTAAATATCTACTCCAGTTCCACTTTTTCTAGGTAGTTTATCATATTACCTCCTCTCTTATTAATGGGGATTGTCTGGATAACTCTAAATCTGAAACTATGTCCTGTAAATGCTGAACAGTGCTTCGCTAAAGCATTTTGCTGATTAGATTTTTTAATATCGTACACGTGATTGTATATTCTGTCCTTTAGTCTCCTGGTGGTCATACCTATATAGAATGCCTGACATGTATCACAACTGGCAAGATATATCAGATTTGTACTATCGCAGGAGGCATAAAATCTAGGTTCAAATCTATAGTCTAATGTGGGATGTATGAATATCTGTTCTTTTGTAATCAGAGGACACATATTACATCTACTACATGGTAGAGTTCCTGTTGTTCTGGGACATTTAAAGTGCTTAGAATCTTTTCCTTTTTCATTGTGCTCAATGCATAAAATTCTCTTTAAGCTTTTGCTATTTCTATAGGGGAACCTGGGTCTTTTATCCAATATTTTATTTAAGTCAGGATCAGCCATGAGAATATACCAATTCTTTGTTATAATTCTAGTGATTTCCTTATTGTCACTCGTATATCTGGTGATAAAAGTTACTTTATATTGGTTCTTATACTTATAGTTACCTCTGTTACTGGTCCATTTCTGTGTATGTTCTGTATCAGATCTGTCAAGTATTGATGTCTTAATTTCTTTAACAATATTACTATTATATCCTCTATCTATAAATAAGCTCTCCAGAATATCAGCTTGTTGTTTTAATTCTCTAGGTTCTTTACATAATTTAAGTAACCTTGTGAATTGACTTTTTACAATATTGGGAAATGCATGCCTAGGATGCATGCTATTATAGTGTAATAACATATTTTTCCAACATGTTTTTCTATATAAGGAAGTTGATAAATTACCTTGCTCATCCTTCTTAATAGTAATATCTAAAAAATTCACACTGAAGCTGGAAAATTCAATGATGAATCTTAAAAATTCAGTAGTGGATTCCAAGTATCGAATAAATTATTTTAGTTCATTTGACGTACCATTCTAGAAAAGGAGTTTATCGTCCACAAATCTCCTGTATAGTAGTGTTTGAGAATAATATTTGCTATTAAAGAGGTAGTTTTTTCCCCAATAGTGGACGACCAAATTTGCATATGTATTTGCACATGGGGTGCCCATGGCGACACCCCATTTCTGCACATATAATTTATTGTTGAACGTGAAAACATTATTTGAAAGAACCATATCTAACAATGCGCTGATTAAAATTTGTTCATCATTAGTAAAATCTCCTTGGTGACTCAGTAGCTCTCTGATGGCTTGAATACCATATTCATTCAGGATAGATGTAAATACATTTTTAACATCTAAGGTCACTAGTAGACAAGTATCAGGCAAGCTACCCTTGAATAAGCAATCTAAACTATCAATTAATTGATATGTATCTCGTAGTATAGAGGGTATATTTCTGACTAAAGGACTCAATTTTTTCTCTATATAAACAGAGATAGTTTCGGTTACCTATCCATCTCCTACTACTATGGGTCTCATAGGTATAGGAGAGATATTTTTGTGGACTTTTGGTAGCCCTTTAATATAGGGTGTACGTGGTTGCTCAATGAGAAAATATAAATATAAATCATAGCTTATCTGTCTGCACATTAAAAAGTCATATAAATCACTATGTATAACCTTAATAATATTAGCCAATTCTTTTTGACTAATTTCATTGTATGTATCTACATCCTGTAGCATATTTGACATCGCTTTATGATAATCATTTGTGTTCATTAGTACAATTGCACCACCCTTGTCAGCTGGTTTTATAATTACCTCTTCATTTCTAACTAAGTTGTGCAATGCAATCCATTCTTTTTTACTGATGTTATGATATTCACATAAAAGTTCATTATGAGAAAAATATGCATAAAAGTCATTCTCACATAATCTCATGAAACAATCAAGATTAGCTATGGGTATGGGTGTAAAAGTATTTTTCTGTTTTGGGTGATAATCTATATCTGTATTGAGATTGTCAGGTTTGTCAGAAAATAATAATTTTAAGGATACAGAACGCCCAAATAATCTCAAATCTACAAGTAATTCGCTCAAACTGCTTGTCTGAGATGGAATGTATGACAAGCCTTTGTTTAGCATAGATAAAACAATTGGATGAGAGTCAAACCTGGAAAAGTTGAATATAATGTCATTCAGTCCTTTATCCTTCACCTCCGTTCGTAGTTTTCGTTTGAGAATTTTCTCTTTCTGCTGCCCCGACTGCTTGTCCTGCTCCTAGATGCTATCCGCGTTTGTACTGGAAAAGGTAAAAAATGTTCCATACTACCAGTATATATCTTCGGTTTCGCTCCTAGGGAAATGGCTTTCTGTCTGGCCGCTAGAGCTTGTTGATTCGGTGGCGGTGTATCTATGTGTATACTTCCGCTGGATTCACTATTTCCTGTTGGTGACGTAGTTGTTAAATTTATAGCCTTGGTTTCAGGAGTTGAAGTTATGTTTAAAGGGGTAATCACATTCTTTATCGAGGGTTCTATAACATTGTCATCTGCAGAAATCAAATGATGTGATTGATCTTGTATAGGGTTATCTTTATCATTCCTCGGCCATACAAATACTTGTCCTGTGGAAAAATCTTTAAAGTCTCTTAATAATTTGCGATGTTTAATTTGTTGTAATTTGTCACTATAAGTAGCGACTTGAGAATATAGGTTCTCTAATCTCTTTTCATATATCGCCCCTTTAAATCTATCACAAATATCTTTATTTAGAGTTTCTACTTTTGTATTCAGTTCAGTCTCAATAGGTAAAAAATAGGTAGAAAATAGTCGATAATTAACTTTATATATTTATTGCTCAATTCAATATTTAATTGCTGCCATCTTTTAAGCAATTCTGGATGGCTGTTGCCATAGGAAGGCATGCATAAAACTCTCATGCCCCGAGGGATAACATTGAAATGTAAGCATGCTTCCATATGGCGTCTTTGCCACGAAAATCTTTGTAATTTATATAAGCTATTTTCAAGTTCTCTTGATAGCTTACTAAATTCATTGAGATTTAAATTGTCGATAGTACCTGTCTGAGATAACGAAACTTGTGATTGTAGCTCTATGTCAAGTAGAGGATTGTTACGTTTCTTAAAAATACAATTCCATCTCGTATTAAGATTTCCTCCTTCTGGGTTGTAATCCAACTCAATGACAGTATCATCCATCGTGTGGCAGTTGCGTTCACAAAATGTAAAAAACGTTGAGTAAAAAGGTGGATGCAGCTGCCTAAAAGTCCAACTCTGTAGAATCAAGTAAGAAAATATATCCAAAAAGACGTAGTTGGACTACCACGAAGAAAACAAAAAATAGTTTATTAGAAAAAGACAAACAGATGAGCGCTTTCGCGTACTCCCCTGGTACACTTCATCAGATCTACATTAATCAGAGCAACTACTTGCATCTGTTTGTCTTTTTCTAATAAACTATTTTTTGTTTTCTTCGTGGTAGTCCAACTACGTCTTTTTGGATATATTAATTTGTTCTGTGTGATTCTGCTTGTAGTACTGTTTTAGCTGTTCCTACCTTAAGACTGTATTTCTTTTGTTAACACCATCTCCCTTCCCTCCCCTCACACTGATACTACCTTCCTCTCTCTCTCTCTCTGTTCTCTTTTCAGTAATTCACTCTTCGCACTGTGTCTGCTGCTCCCCGCCACTAAGATCCACACCAACCCATGGAACTGGAACAACTGCCCATAAGAAAATACGGAGACTGTACAGTGTATGTCCCATCTGTGCTTTGTATTATTACCTTACTTATATATATACTGTTAATAATATCAAACTGTCCTGCATTAAATATCTATGGCTTACAAACTTATAGGACTGCTGCATTTTACCTCCACACGTTCTCATCCTCAGACTACATATCCACCTCCAAGATAGGCTTCTAAGCAGTAAATCTAAGCTGTTCCCAAAAAGCATCAAGGTCGTGCATATCCAGCCCATAATAGTGTTCAAACTACTAGTACTGCCTGTACCTACCTGCGGCTAGCTCATTCTTCCTGAATGTTTCTTTTTTTCTCATTTTTAACTGAAAATACTGTGTCCATCCCATGGTGCAACCCGTTCTATTTATCCTCGCTGCACTAGGACTCACTCTGCTCCCACACCCTACCCCCATTCGCACCCACCTCTCTTTCATTGAATTTATACACCCCTGACCACACACATTACTTCACAAAGGCAAATCAGCACTCACCAATTAAACACCTTACAGCCACTCCCTCTGTCTCCTACACTGATATTTCACATTACCTCGGCTAACACTAGCAAGAGGCTGTACCTAAACACATATCTAACCCATTATCACTCACACTCCCTAATCTTCCTTCTCCTATCTTTTAACCAAATGGACACACTATCAATAAATATCAACACCACACATAACTCTGAAGTGCCACCTAGTTTTTCCTACCACATCCCCTGCTTAACCTTACTAAGCAATGACTCTATTATACCACCCTAGCATCCTTAACTCTTATTTTACTTGAACATATTACCTCATACCACAACACTAGTTCCACTCAACCATCTCACCATGCCACTACTAACACTATCATTATCCAACCCTCCTAATTCACCACTCCATATTTCACATTGCAGTTTTTCTCCAGATCCCTCTCACCCCATTGCCAACATGCCAAACTAGGAAGCCATCCATAACATCCCACATATATATTATTAAACTCCTCCACACGATTGTGCACATCTCCTCAAATCTAGCCTTTTGTGGATATATTCACTCAAACCCTGACCCTAACAATACCAACAATCACCCAACAACACAACACCTCACTCATACCCATGCACACCCCCACAAAAAAGCCTCTGACCTACTTTTGCATAACATAAACATTAGAAATATCACAAACAAGTTCTCAGGACTACACACACAAGCATTTCCCTATACTCTCCCAATATTGTTTACTCACTGAAACATGGCTAAAACCAGATAAGGCTAACAATGATATAGTTCCTCCTGGTTAAAACCTATTGTGTAAGGATAGGGCCAACAAAAAAGGTGGGGGCATAGCTATACTGTTTAGAAGCCAATTAAATATAGAAATTGTGGACCTACCACTGCCTACATTAGCAGCAGCAGATGTTATAATTACAAAAGTACATTTGAATAAGCAAAAAACTATAAATCTCATAGGCTGTGACCTTCTACCAGGTAACAATACAGACAGCATAGAAAAGCTACTTCACTAGGCCTCTAACTCAATACCTCAAGAAACCATAATACTAGGTGATTTCATTATATACTGGCTAACATGCAACTCCCCCAAACCTACAAACTTCATCAACCTCAACCTCTATGGGTTTTCTCAACTTATCAAATCCCCAACCAGAATCGACAAAATAACCAAGAGGAAATCAATACTCGATTGGATATTGTCAAAGAGACCAGACAAAATTAGTACTTCAGGCTGTCTCCCAGATCATCTAGCAACCTTCCAATTAGAAATCATACCTATCTATTTAAAACCACCACCTCTCAACAAATACACAGTAAAAAAAAAAAAAAAACTTTAACCCCAGCAACTTTACTGCCGCTTTAGCAAGTTGCAGTTGGCACTTATTGAAAACACTTAGTCTTGATGACACTGTAGCCTACTTTAACTAAAACCCACAACTTTCTCTACAGATAAACTACCAGATGAATTCTTAAAGATTGCTGCTAATGGAATTGCCTATCCTTTAACAATTCTCATTAATCACTCTATAAATGAAAACCTTGTGCCCCTCCTCTGGAAAATTTCCTACATCACCCCACTCAACAAAGGGGGCAGCTCCAAAGAGTTAACAAATTATCGACCGATTGCTATATTATCCCCTTCTTAAAAATCCTTGAAAAATGTGTACATTCACAAATCATGACATTCCTAAACTCTTATAATCTACTGACAAGCACACAACACAGTTTTAGACCATCACATAGCACTACTACAGCCCTTATGGCTTTCTTACAAACAATCAAAAAACACAGAACAATGGAAATTATGTCTCAGCTATATTCCTAGACCTGTCCAAGGCCTTGACATCGTTAATCATCATATACTTATCAACACCCTCTCTGAATTAAATCTAAGCTCACCCACCATTTTCTGGTTCAGAAGCTACCTTAAAGGCAGACAATAGACAGTCAGATGGTACCAGGAACTCTCTCCATTACTACCAGTCCCACTAGGAGTCCCACAGGTTTCCATACTTGGACCCTTGCTGTCATCTATTTTCACTACTGTCACACTGCATGCTTCTGTCATCCAATATGCAGACGACTCCACACTAATTTGTGCATCCTCTTCTCCCCAGACACTGCTACAACAAACTCAATCTTATTTTCTTGCTGTTGAAAAATGGCTCTCAGAATCTCAATTAATATTAAATCCCAACAAAACTCAGCTTCGTATCTTTCCATCCACACAACACTCTACACACAACATTACATTTAACATCACCTCCCGTAATAGCACAGTCATATCGCCTGTCAATCTTTCTAAACTTCTAGGGGTTGTCATTGACCGCAACATGAAATTTGATATACATGTATCCAATACCATACAGAAATCCATAAAAAATGGCCAAGCTATACAGAAACAATTTCTAACTGATTTCACTAGAGCCGCTATTGCATGCACCCACCTCATCTCTACACTCTTGTATGCCTCACCTATCCTTACAATCTCAGAAAAACTGACCTGTCCAAACTGCAAGCATGTTATAATAAAATTGCCAAATTTGCAACAAATAGCCATCACAGAACACACCACAGCACTCCCCTCAAAGCACTTAATTGGCTGCAACTTCTCCACCTCATTCTTTACAATCAACTTGTACTAACCCACAAACTACTTCACTACCCTGAAAAAACCCTGCTTTACAAAATATAGTACACCCAAGCACTCTAAGAGCCAGTCAAAAACTCCTATTGGAGGTGACCAAAGTCAATAATTCTGCAGATATACTCCTCTATAGCAGCACCATTGCCAAACACTGGAACACCCTTCCCCCCAACATCTCATCTACCACCTCCATTGCCTCCTTCAAAAAGGCCTTAAAGTCCCACCTACAGCAATTGTGGCTCTGTGGGTGTGACAACACTAATTAAACTCTTATACTTCTTTAGCTCTATTACCATCTCCCTATCTTCAAGCACTTTGCTAAGCCCACCAATGTATCTCTTCCCTCCTCTATCCCAGGTACCCCACATACCACCCTTCTATGTCATCTCACCTTTCACCCTTAGCCTTAATACCACTGTATGCATCCTGCCACTATATTTTGTGAAAACCTAGACTAATCCTTTACTACCTTCTACTCTCAGCCATTTCCCTCTACTTAGTACTTTTCTTCCCCCACTAACCCTCCCCCTTTTTTCCCTTCTCACCTCTACTTCATTATCTCCTACCCACCACTAAATAGAACTTGCAACAGATACATTCCTTGAGATCCTGGGAATTTGCATAGCAGACTAAATATATATTAACTCATAATGTATAACATTTAGAAACTTCAATAATTTTGGAATTCAATACTGCAAGAAATGTTGCTAGTTTTTATACTGTTATAGACTTCCACAAGTGGTGTACACTGATTCTTTGTTTCTCAAATTATCTTATGTAAACAAATTGTCTTATGCAAACAAAACGGTAGAATAAGTAAATTATATGTTGTATTAGGAGCTTTTCTCCCTGGGTCTTTTCTGAAAAAGGACCTGTGTCCAGTCAGACTTTCTAGGTAAACAAATGTGAAATAAATAAAATAAATAAATAATTTAACCAGTATACACACATAGTATTATATATATATATATATATATATATATATATATATATATATATATATATATGTATGTATACATATATACATACATAGTATATACATAGTAACATAGTATACATACATAGTATAAATGCAGTAACCATGTAGCATATAGATGTCCATGGATGCAAGGTGGATAACAAAAGGTGGGGAAGCCAGCAAGTGGGAGTAACAGGATACCAGTGTTAAGTTGTCTTGGAACAACAGGGGTACCAAACTACGACCAGAGTTTGTTTCCTGTCTTGGAGGATGGAAAACAGGCCACTGCCAATAGAGACACAGACTCTGATATAACCATTGTGAAGCCTGCAGTAGGTAAACAGAAGCAATACTTGTTTGGGTAGTCCACTCCAGTCAGAGCTTTAGGAATGATCCCATTCCAAATGTCTTTGGTCAGGGTTCACCTTGACTGGAAGGGTGGAAAAGGAAACAAGCAAGCAGGTGCGTTTCAGGATATCCTTGCAGATGTCTAGATAGGGGCTGATTTTGATAATGCAGTACCTGAAGATAAGCCATAGCTGCTGGCAGGTACTGATGTTCCCTTGGACAGGGTAACTGCAAGGGCAGAGGTGAGTACTAGTACCCAGGCTGACAGTGAAGCACTGCTGTCAGAGGATACCAGACTTCTTGTGGAAGGGGAGCTGTGAAAAGTCAGAAGGATATTGTTGAGTCAGGTCCACTCTCAGACCCTACATTGCAAGGTTTGAGGGAGGTAGCTAGGGAGATTTCTGATTCTCAAGAAAAAGGGAAGTCTGTATACTGGAACAAAGGGTTACTGTATAGAGAGTGGGCACCTGAAGTAGGGCTAGAAGGTGAGGTGCTACAGCAGTTGGTAGTGCCCATCTGGCACTTCTAGCAATAGCCCATGACATTCCTTTTGCAGGTCATATGGGCATAAAGCATACCAAGAGATGTATTATGCAGAACTTTTATTGGCCTGAGATTGCAAGTGATGTAACAGGGTACTGCAGGAACCATGAGCAGTGCCAAAAAGTAGGCAAGGCAGAAGACAAGGCCAAAGCTCCTTTGATGCATTTGACTGTGATGAGAAGCCATTTCAGAGGGTAGTTATGGATATTGTGGGGCCTCTGAATACCCCAAGTTCCACAGGGAAGAAGTATATCCTAGTGGTAGTAGATTATGCTACTAGATACCCTGAGGAGGTGGCTGTATCCTCCATCTAGACAGAGATGGTGGCAAATGCTTTACTAAAGATTTTCAGCAGGTTAGGTTTCCCAAAAGAAATACTGACAGAGGTGCCAGTTTCATGTCAGACCTGCTGGATTGTCTGTGGGAGCACTGTGGGGTGAAGCACCTAAAGACCACCCCTACCACCCCTAGACTAATGGTCTTGTGGAGATATTAAACTCAACACTAAAAGCCATGCTACAGGCATTTGTAGACCAGTTTAACAGAGAGTGGGACAAATATCTGCCCCATTTATTGTTTGCATAGAGGAGGTTCCCCAGGAATCCACAGGTTTTTCACCTTTTGAGTTGCTGTATGGGCCTAGGGTGAGGAGAACTTAGATTTGATTCGTGATGAGTGGGTGGGTGAGTGTGAATCCCACAAGGAGTCTGTTGTGGCATATGTCCTAAATCTCAGGAAAAGGCTCAAAGAGCTCATAGACTTGGTCCAAGAGAGCCTGCCAGCAGCCCAGCAGCAGGAAATGGCCTGGTATGTTAGAAATACTTGAGCCAGAGAGTATGCTGTGGGACTTCAGGCTATGGTGCTCATTCCTATCAGATACAATAAGCTGCAACCAGCACTGGAGGGACCCTTCAAAAGTGGTAAGGAAGGTCAGTGATGTTAATTACATGGTAGAACTGCTAGGCAGGAGGCAGGGGCACAAATTGTACCATGTTAACATGATAAAGCCTTAGCATGATTGGGACACCCTTGTGCTGAGTATATGCAGTGGATGGCAGGAGGAGTCTGAGGAGAATCTGGTGACTGATCTGCTCAGTGAAGCTTGGACTGACACCTCAGCGGAAGGGGCAGCAATGTCCCAGTGGCTATCCTCTACCCAGCTATGAGAAATCCGATCAGTGTTACCGGAGCTTGGGGGCATGTTCACTGGTAAACCTGGGTGCACCTACCTGGTGCAACACCATGTGGATACAGGACCTCAAAGGCTTATCAAACACAATGTGCCTGAGTGAGTCAGACAGACTCAGGGAGGAGAAACAGGAGATGTTGGAACTGGAAGTAATCCAGGAGTCCTGTAGTCCCTGGGCCTCCCCAGGAGTGCTAGTACCAAAAAAGTATGGCAGCACCAGATTCTGTGAAGACTACAGAAGACTACATTGTCACACAGAGTTAGATGCTTACCCCATGACTAGGACAGATGAACCCTTAGAGAAGCTGGGTGAGGCTAAGTATCTGACCACTACTGATATGACCAAGGTCTACTGGCAGGTGCCCTTGACTCCCAACACTACAGAAGTCAGCCTTTGTGACTCCTTTCAGCTTGTATAAGTTCAGGAAGATGCCCTTTGGGATGAAAAATCCCCCAATAAATTTCCAGAGGCTGGTAGATCATATCCTTGCAGGAGCAGGAGATTATGCCCTTACTCACCTGCATGATATTGCCATCTACAGCCATTCCTGGCAGGAGCACCATCAGCATGTCAGGGAGGTGCTTTGCAGACTGCAAATGGCAGGGTTAACAATTAAGCCAAGTAAGTGTCAGGTGGGTATGGGAGACATCTCCTAACTGGGATATAGAGTGGGGATTGGTAAAATCAGGCCAGAACCTGTCAAAAATGGAAGCCATTCAGACATGGCCTGCCCCTGTTACCAAAAAGCAGGTGAGGGCATTCTTAGGGACAGCAGTGTACTATAGAAAGATTGTCCCCAGTTATAGTGCAATAGCTGCTCCCCTCACAGACCTGCCAAGAATAAAGAAGCCAGATAAGGTAGTGTGGGCTCCAGCACTTGAGCAGGCATTCCAGAAGCTTATAGGAGCTTTGGGAGGACACCCTGTGTTTGCCAGTCCAGATTATAGCAAATAATTTGTTGTGCAGGCGGATGCTTTAAACCATGGGGTGGGGGCTGTACTTAGCCAGGTTTCCTCACAGGAAAAAGAGCACCCAATGGTATATCTCAGCTGTAGACTCCAACCCAGAGAGGAATGCTATGCAGCTAGAGAAAAGGAGTGTCTAGCTATAGTATGGGCACTGCACAGACTTCAGCCTTATCTGTATGGAAGGAAATTCACTGCAGTTACAGACCACAATCCCTTAACTTGGCTACATAGAGTCAGCCAGCAAAATGCCAAGTTATTAAGGTGGAGCATAGGATTGCAGGCATACAAGATGAGAGTACAGCACCATAGTGGGGTCAGCAATACCATTGCAGGTGGGCTGTTAAGGCAGGGAATAGAGTAATATATTTCTAGATAGGCTTATTTCTCTCAAGCCATGTTTCTCAAGGGTCACTTGAAAAACTAGCTTAAGTCTTCGAGGTGGGGAGAGATGTGATGATTTGGGCTGGTACCAGCATAGCTAGCTGGAGTTTTGTAAATAATTACATCCTTTAAATGTCAAACTGATGTGTACAAGATGCGTGTGTTACAAATGTATTAGAACTGTATGGTATATGAATACCAAACTGACTTGTACAGATGCTTATGTTTCAAATGTATAGGAATTATATGGCTTTTGAATATCAAAATGCTTTTGTAAAGTTGCTAGTGTTGAAAAGTGTATCAACAGTGGGTCCTGCTTGGACAGTAAGGAAATATACATGCAGGTAGTAACTGATTAAATGCATATATTGTAATCGAGAACACTGGAAGAGCAGAGGTTAACCAGCTAGCTTACTTTAAGAAAAATAAGGAAAATGTAAATGACCTGTTAAACCATTAAAATGGCATCCCACAGTGATGAATAGGACTAGAGATGGTAGGTCTGGAAGAAGCCATTGTTTACTAGCTTCAGTAGAAAGAGGGGAAGTGCTGTGATTGTTTCTTGGTCTCAGACCTGCCATAAACATTAGAAAAGCCCTAGATATACATTTTTGCATGTCTATGCTAAATTCCTCTTACAACTTTAAAAGGGGATAGTGTGGCAACCTACAGTATGGTGGCCATATGAGGCTATTTTGCAATTCCTGGAAATAATATTTTTTAGATATTACAGGGGACTAATCTCTGAGTATTAAGCATTCTGTTTGAGAGCCTGACTTGAAAGACTGCTCACGTATTTCATCTTGCCTTGCCCAAGTAAGTTATTAGGGATCAGTAATTTCTTTAGATCAGTTAGGAATATATAGCAAGATTAGTTTACTGTTTTTCTTTATTTGTCTGAGTCTGCCCATGAATGTTATTTTCAATATTTCCTCTTATTTGAACTCTGTGGTTTACTGCAAATACGTATCCAGTATTTTCATGTTCTTTTATTATTTATTATTAAATATATTTAAAACATTTATTGTGACTGGTCCATTTATAAAGTACTTAACCTTTGAGGATGCTTATATTTATTTGGTGACACTGTGTGGAAACTCCTGAAGGCCTGGCTGTCTTGGTCAACCACTACCATTTGTATTAGTATTAATATTACAGAATACAATTAGACACCCTTTGTTAAGAGCCTTGAAGTCACTGATTGTGGAGTTTCTAGTGGCAGTGATAACTACCTTATACTCTGGGCAGAAGGGGGCACAGCAGGTAAATTTGTGTCAGCCTTTCCCAGGTGTGTGTGTGTGTGTGTGTGTGTGTGTGTGTGTGTGTGTGTGTGTGTGTGTGTGTGTGTGTGTGTGTGAAAAATCAAATCTCACAGTGTGTGGATGTCAGCTACTTTGAGCAGGGACACAAAGCATTGGTTGCACAGAGAGGGTGCTGGAGAACTTGGCTTGGACACTCAGCTGGGGACTTAACTCTACAGCTGTGCCAGTGGGGAGCCTTATTAGGGCCCTGAAGGGAGACATATATAAAGAAATCCAGACCCCAGGCTGACTGTGTTCCCTGTGTGCTCCTAAGGGAAACTATACTTGGTGCAGAGAGCTGCATCTGAAAATATTGTGTGTATCTATTTGTATTCTAAGTGAATGTCCCTCTACAGTGTCAGTGGTGAATATTCAGGCTCCTTGATTACTGACCCAGTGTGCAGTCATCTCAATGTCTATGAGCAATGGTGTGCCAAATTGCTAATAATTCAGGGTATGTCATTTGGAATGTAACTAAATCAGATAAGATTCTAGCCAGTAAAATATTTTTGGGAATGGTTATTAGAATATTGCCAACAAGATGGAAGATACAGCATGGGGCTTATTAGCTTCTGTTAATAAATGCTCCCAATAGTCCCAAAAATGAAACCAGAAAAGAGTTAACCACAAAGCAGGATCCAGGTAGATATTTGTTCCTCACTTGCAATCTGATGCCCTGCCTGCTGCTCTATAAATATATGAATGGCCAATGATCACCAGGGGTTTCTCATCTGAAGGACAAACAAATTTCAATTATTTCCTGATGTAAATTAGAAAGAAATTAGACGCCCACCTACCAACCCTTTTCAAAACTTGAGCAGAATGGCCTTCCTGTGCTAAGTCTATGGTTCTACCAATCCTAAATGAATGGGATGAAAAGCCCAAGGAAGGGTCACTTGACTCAACAGGAACTCATGGAGCAATAAATTTACATTTCTGGGAGAAATTATGTGCTCTGAGAGAATTCTAAAAATTCTCTGATCCGGTGAAGTGTCTAAAGTTAGTCTATGCAATGAATCTGCCCAATGTACTCAGCATGATAAATATTCACTGACTTGTCTAGACAGACATGATGACTCTGGCTAGACTAGAATATTTTGGATTTCTTAAGCCAAGCTAACACATCGTACTTAGACAAAAGTATATCCCTCACAGCAATGTCAGATTGCAAACCCTCACTAACTCTGAATGTACCTGCATATATCCAAGAAAAGAGTTTCCCACACCAAGAAGGCACGAAGACTCTCCATAGAAACTAGCTCTCTCCATATGTGGTGCATTTCTCATATGGTAAAAGAGATGCTGGTAGAGGTAACATCTGTGTGGCTCCTTCTCTGCTACTATTGCCATGAAAACTACAAACTGAGCACCCAGTTATTCCAGTTCTTCATTAGTACCTTTGACAAAGCCTTCTAACCCATGGCAGCCAAAGCTGATGCTAAGTCTTTTGACTCCAACATTGTCTGACTCCAAGAGACACTGGTTACCATTGGCATCTACCAAATCAAACACCTTGATGTAATACCCTTGAATGACCTTATCGTTAATGAAACATGAGCCATGATGTTCAGACCTATATTAATTAAAATCATTACTAGAACTATTGCAACCCATTTCTATGGGGACCAGAAACTGCACTAGCCTTTGCTCCAACTGTTGACCTATACTTAAACCTTGGGAGTTAAGGTTTCTTGTGTCTGCAGAATTACATGAAATTATCTGGCTTATTAAAAGGTGAAAATTTATAAATTACTATGTGATTCTCTGTTTAGCATACCCCCCAAGATAGCTGATTACATCTAAACCCTTTTCCAAGGCCAGGTCAAATTTTTTTCCCTACCGTCCTTGGGGAGTGAACACAAACAATTCTTCCAATATTTCTGAGTTGACTGATTCACCAAATTGTCTTCTTCCTTGAGCAAACTTAACTAAACATCATGGAACTGGGTGAAATGATCTGCCTTAAATTAACTTAAATAAAGTAGGATAATAATGACCTCTGAAGGAAACAAATGCCTGAATTCATTAAATTACACATAGAGAACAAACATTAATGCACTTAAGAAAAGGAAAAATAACAATATTAACTGCAAAACATATACAACAAGGAACCCCTGACAAACTGTTTGTCTGACTGCAATAATGGTTTCAAAACAGCTGTTTGTCCAATCAAGTATTATTCAAGCATATGTTCATGAAGGAAGTTCAAATGAATGAATAAAAAACAGACCCCAATTTTATAATATATGTGCAAGTGACATTCACAACACAGCCAATTATATTTTACTTACTATTATTTTATTTTATTTCTCTGTTTATTTTTTTTACTCACCACTGTTACTAGCAGTGGTGGTGCTGCGGTAGCGTTGTCGCCTCACAGTTAGACGTTGCCCATTCGATTCTCAATTAGAGAGTCTTCTGTGTAGCGACATGCGTGAATGGGCGTTCCTTCGTTGAAGGTTGTGCGTTAGGTTGGCAAGCCAGTACGTAAAAATCTACTGCCAATCATTAGCGGACCGGTGTTCTGCTGTGGCGACCCCTAACTGGGAAAAGCCGAAAGACACAAACTGTTACTACCAGTTAAATTGAAGTATCCAGCATGGCCATTGCTCTGATCCTACATGCTAAGATTCCATCACCAGGTAAAAGCTAAACCCACCTTAACATAGAAAACTTCAGAACCATTATGCAAAGGTGAAGCCATCCCATAGATGGGTAACATATTATTACCTTAAATCTTTATAAAGATCCATCACTTCTGAACTTCTATATACACTTTATACTACTTCTTTTAGAGAGAGACAGCTTAAGTGCTGTACAAGTGTTTTACAGCCAAGCTGACAGCCAGAGTGGCTAAGAGAAGAGGTTAAATAGCTCTTCCATGCCACGCCCTAACCACCAACTCAGCGGCTGACAAGAGATTTTTGGGTAGATTAATCATGTATGATAGCCATTTGGATCAAGGGACTTTGAACAAAAAGCACAGACATGTTCTATCCTGTTCATTATGTCTGGCCAGTAAAATCTGGCTAATATCCTTATGTTTGCTTTGTCTATCTCTGGGTGACATTCTAATAAGTGATTATTGCCTATATTCATCTCCAGTATTCTATAAGGTTTTAGAATTAGTAACTCATGCAGACTTACTCCATAGAAGTGGTCATTTTTAATTCAAAATAAGAGTAAGTACTAATAGGAGCAATCTGTTCACTATCTCCCCCATATGCTTAGGCACATTCCTTCATACAACAAAGTATTTGTGTCATATTGTACCTTTTAAAAGTTTGAGTGACTTGTTTGTCCAGTAACTCAGGACAACTTTCTTCAGTAACCAGCACTGACGTGAGCATTGCAGCAACTTTCCCTAAATGTGCTAACACTGCAGCTCTTATATGTCTTCACCTGCAAAAAACAGAAATTGTCTTGTGATTCTCTTTTTATTTTTATTTTTTGGCTATCAGTATAGGCCTCCTGAGTGTCCATTTTCTTGTCCATTGTGGCCCCACCTTAGTCTGAGTGGATGACACGCTCTTACTTTCTTTTCCTTATTTATGTTGCCCTTTTACTGAAAAGGGAATATCAAAATAAAATACATAAATAGATTTATCATTTGTTGGTGTACGGATTTCTGCTATTTAGACTCCACCTTCAATCGCATTCTTTGCTTTACAGTAGCAGAAATAGGCCCAAATCTCTGTTTTCTTCTGCTTCTCTTTCTTTCTGCACTTGCTTTAGTCTGGGGGGCCCTCGGTGAAGTGTCTTTCTTAATCTGTGCTTGTCTTTATTTCTGTTCTAATAGTTGCTTCAAATAATAGACAGGATAAAAGGATTAAAATTAGTGTCTAACCACAACCACATTCGGGTTCCTTTTGTAGTTTCAATGCCATCTCTGTTCACTTGTATTTTTTTTTTAAGATCTGTGTGAGATTTACTACCATGCTATCCTCTCATTCTTATACTTAACAGCTGCATTGTCTCCCTGTTGTTTCAATTCGAGATGTCAAACATTATTTTTGTCAACGCAGGATTAGTAAACACAATCTGGTGGTTGACAGCTGTAATTTTTTAAGATAGCCTTGCAGTATCCATGTTAGAACCTGTCCCAGAGTATTGTTGAGTTGAAATTCAATCGGAAGGGTTCAGCATTGCAAATATAGACAGTGTAGGTTGTCTACATTTACAAATATACTAAAACAAACACACACACACACACACACACACACACACACACACACACACACACACACACACACACACACGCACGCACACACTGGTGCATCTAATAATTATTATGGGATGGAAAATACCATTCTTACCTATTCAAGTCTATTCATTGTATAAATTCAATTAACATTTAGTCTTCCTTCCATAAACAGGCATAAATGCCAGCTGGTTTATGTGCATGCAAAATGATACAGCAAACATTTTTGATTACATCCTAAGTGCATGTGCACTAGCTGACATTTTGTCCTTATGAAGTATAATAGATTTATGCAGTAGAAAGAAGTCCATTCTCAATTATTCATAGGCTACAAAAGAATGTATCGCCTCACAGACTAAGGAAAATCAGTCATGAACCTGTCATAACTTTTACTGCACCTATTAGTCGTCCCTAAAAATGCCTACCCCATGCCCACTACGATTAATGGTGTTCTGCATTTTCTCAAAGTTCATTAACTATTCAGTGACTTGCAACATGTATACCAAATTAATCATTTTACTTCTACCTTTCATTCTAATCTTTGTAGGAAACCAGCAAACATTAACTGCTTTCACTATAGATAGACTTGTGCCCTGATGACCCTGAAAGAGAAGATGCGGGTGAATGAATGAATAAATGAGTGAAATAATGAATGAATGAATAAGTGAAACGTTTGTCAATGTCTATTTACAAGTGTTGTGGAGTGATGGAGATGTACACTGAACATGATGGGCTTAATCGCTAATGAATATGGGAGTACTGTTTCATTCACTGGATTAGTAGCCTATGTGCTGAAGTTGTGTCCCAAACAAGATGACCAAAAACATTAGTGCACAATTCACTACAAATTACCAAATCTGTCTAATAATCAGTAACTTTCCAAAGACATAATCCAAAGTCCTAAATGAAACTCTTTTCCCAATGCCCAGTATTATACCAAACAGAAAGTGCTGTAAAAATACATATATATAGCAATAAAAAGTAAAAACAAAGCAACAACTTAGGTTCCCTTATAGAAACTTCCTTAGTGATATAGAAATAATTAATTTCAGTGTTCCTTATCAGGCATAGTTCATTATATCACAACTATACCACACAGATCCACCAACATCTGTTTTTCTGTCACTGTTTATAATGGTTCACACAGTATACTAGTTGTCTTTAATAGCATATATGCCTAACACTACCTTATGTGTTTTTAGAAAAGAATATTATTCCAGGTATTGCAAAACTCTTTGATGTTTGCATGATACTATAAGCTAAAATACTTGTCCATTACATGTTAAGAAAACTGTTTTTCCACATGCCGTGAATTGCTTAGCTTCACTTAACCAATCCAACGTAAGGAATTTATTTATTTATCCATTACTGTTTGTTAACCACAATAATCTGATTGAGCTACATCAGCCATGTTCAGCACAGAAAAGCTCAACAATACAATAATTAGATAAAAGTGCATACAAAAGTCAAAGGAATTAATATAGATGGCATTATACATCCAAATAAAAAATTATAAACATGACACTTGTTTTCTGCTTATTTTTATGTAGATAACAATGGTTTTATGTCTTCACTTGTTTTTTCTAAATAAATACTTTATACAGCTACTATTGGTCATGGCTGAAATGTGTTTTCAGACAAGTCCACTTACTTGGTTAAGAAAGAAAGAATCATTTGAATGCTAGCGGAGGATAAAGATAAAACATATAAAACTATTAAGCTTCTTAAATTATTTGTGTTGTCATATGTACACTCTGATTATCAGAAGCCATTTCCCCATGCCCTAAAGTTTTTATTTTTTATGACAAGACCACTGATGTTCATGAATATCCAGGAGAGAGCAAACATAAAAGAGTTAAGGTATGAAAAATTAGATAAACACCTAAGGAAAACTGCTTGCTGATTTCCTGTGGGCATTTAAGGCCAAATAAATCACTTTTACTCAGGATAGTAATGGGTTCATCCTCTTCTGCTTCCTATGTATGACTTCAGAAGAAAGCAGCTACACTAACAAGTTCTGTCATAAGGAATAATGCTTTTCAGTGCATTCAGTCATATGAATAATACATAGGCTGCAAGAACTCCATCTCCACTCTGTTCATAATGCTTGGATTCATTTACTTAGTGGTTCCTTACACTACACCTCAGTGAAAGCTTTTATTCCTTTTAACCCAAAGTAAAAAAAAAAAATCTTTAAAAGGATTCCTGCTATTGCTCTAATATCATGCGATAATGGCACACCTGACAATTTTAGCTTTCACTACTTGTTTTCGAGTTACGAATTGGACACTAGGGCAAAACCCATCATATATTGCTATAGCTACTGCTCCTGCCTAAAAGCAGCATTCACATAGTGCATTCTGGCATACATTTATATTGTTTTCCCTTTTGAAATTTGTCTTGTAAAACAACTAGACCACACTGAATTACTAGTTTATATTTCTGTTACAAGTTTCTGTTTTACTATTCTGATAAAATAAGCATTGCAGACATTTAGTTTAATATAATATTGAGAACATTTAGTCTCTTAGTTTTCTGTTCAACGATCAATGATAAATGCCAGTGAAATTGCAGGTGACATAAATTTACAAATATCAGTTTTTACAAAATTGTTGAATACCCTTAGAAATGGCAATGCAAGAACATATTTAGCATGTGTTATTCATTTACTAGAAGTAAATCACTGTATTAATGAAAAAGAAATCAGTCAATATTTCTTAAACAAATATATAAACAGCTACTACTTGGCTATTACCAAATAATACACCCAGTGCTTTTAACTACCAGTAGTAAAAAATATTGATCAGTTAATGCAGATTTCTTTTAATTCACTGATGCGGTTCATAACTTGGTGAAAAGCATGCTGCATTGATTACATTCCCATGTGGCAACTCAAAAAAAGGCATAAAAAATGTTGCACTTAGCAGCAAAGGGGATTTGATGAAGCAAAGCTTAAGCAAAAATGATAAACTGTAATTAATAAATCTACAAGACATTAAATGTAAGTGGCTTGAAACTCATTACAAGCCATTTGCACTTTGCCCCATGTAGCTTGAACAAATGTCACAGGTCAATTTTTATACTTTTCTTTAGTCCAAAATACTTTCTGTACAAAACCATTAACAAAGTTGTGCTTATGACCTAGCCCTGAGAATGATGTGACTGCTATCTCAAGCTACTAGGGAGTGACCGAACACCAGGTGATCCAGCACTGTTTTAAGCTGCCTCTCAGCTTGGTCCAGTGCACTAGACTGGGAAAACCAACTCCTTTGTCAATTTGCAGTTGAGTGAGACTCAAAACATCGCAACTAGAAGGGCACTAGCTTGTTGCAATTGATGTAAAACTCAGAGAACTGTAAGATGGTTGGCTACTTATTTTTCACACTTTCTTCCTCCTCTATGAGTTTGTGCAATCTCAGAGTTATCCTACCTATCTATGCAGACAAAATTCATGAATGAGTTAAGCAGGTGCTCTGTGTTGTGGCATTAGGTTTAACAGAACCATCTAAAAGTATCATGTAAATCTGAAGCAATTTTCTGGCAGTGAAATAACACAGTTAAAAAAGGCTCTGCCCTGAGGAGCTACACAGTGTTCTGTAGTACTATGGTAAAACGTATTTCCCAGGTGAGTGCTACATCGGTGCCTTCCCTTACAACAGATTATATGTACATAGACTAATCTGTGCTGTGCTTATGTATCTCTTATATAATATATGTAACTGTAATGTACACTATGACTTTGCAAAGGCAGCCCACTACCTGGGCTGCCTTCCCCTAGTCTAACTTGTATGTTGTAAATAAGCATAGTCTATGCATATCCCATGCAGAAAATAGGAAAATGGAGGTTGATGATGATGACTGTGTCAGTATGTGCAGCTGTTTCTCCCAGATATATCAGGACAGCAGAACCTGGCTTTCAGAAACCCAGCACACTGTATATGATGATTCTGGTTAGCCGTGAGTGGTGTTGTACTTCAGTTTAGCCAGGTTGTGCAGGTGTTTCTGTATGTGCATCATCAAACATGGCTCCTGTGGGTATGTGGCATCATCTGAAACACACTGGAAACATATGGGGGTTGTAAGACCTTTGTGCACACTTTCTGTGTCTCCTTATATGGCTGATTGGCATAGTGCTCACACTTACCAACTAGGTGGCCCTTTGGGATTTCTATATCCAGGAAGTGGCAGCCACAGTACAGATGACTTATATGCCAACTGTACGAGTCATAGGCACTAGTAGGTTGATGTTTAGGCACACTGGATATCAACTCCATGTATTGGACACTACCTGGCAGTTAATAGAATAGTAACCTTCTTATTTTTCCTACTGCAGTCCACAGACAAAAGCTATGGCCTTTATTGCCACCTATGTACAAGCTTTAGTGCCTACTGCTTTGTAGTGGGCAGTGCCACAGAAGCCACAGTTGTTGGCTGGTTCTGTCTTGTGGTGTAAGGGGGAAACAGATATGGTGATACATATGTGGAACTGGTGTATCGAGGAATGCCAGTGCCTGAGATCTGTCATATGCCTCCTGACTGAATCTGGAAAATCACAAAAGCTAGTAAACTGAGTGTCTGCCAGTTAGTTTAGGAAGTCCATATGTTCCTTCTGATCATGTTTGTGAGCAATACACATTAGCCAATGGTTGCAGGATGTCTATGTCCACTTGAATAGCGTGTGTCAACAGCTGGTTGGTTAGCTGGTGGCAGGTGGTACAATATCAGTACCATTTTGTTCATGTGTTCTGCTGCCACATTTTTCTACCAGGTGACTGGTTTGCCAGCATGATGCACTGGAATTACTCCAGGTACAACTGACAGTTGGCATGCCACTCATCCAAGTTATACCCAGCTATAGACGCCCCTCCATGACTCAGGACAGCTACTCCTCCTACCTGGACCTACTTGACTCTATGAAGGTACACCCAACACCCTGATCCTTGGTGACTTCAACTACACCACCATAGATTGGGTGAACTATTCCTGCACTAATGCAGTCACCCAACAATTCCTTGAATTCATCAATTCTGACACTAGGGGAGATAACATTCTAGACTTAGTTCTCACCAACATGGGTGACCGCTGCACCACTCACATAGTATGTTATTCCCTGGTGATATCAGATTATTGGTCTATCTCATTCAAAGTTTCTATCCCATCACCCCACCCACCCCTAGCCATAACCAGGCTACAAATCTTCTCAAAAGCTGACTACAACCTCCTAAGGGAGGGTATTAGTAGCTTCACATCACCACCCCGCTCAGAGGATGCAGACAACTATGCTTAACAGTACTCCAGTGCAGTATATAAGCACCTGCTCAACTGCATGGACTCAGCCATACTCAACAGAACTAAAATCTGGTCCTCAAGGAAACACAAACCTGCCTGGTGGACATCCTCTAGCAGCAGGCTTTATAACAAAAGGAAGAAACTGTTGTCCAAGGTTAAAAAGGAACAAATTCCAAACTGGAAAACTCCTTCCTCAGCCTCAACAAGTCAATTAGATCACTTGATAAAACATTCAAAGCCAATTGTGAATTGAAACTAGCCTCCAAAATAATGGGAAACCACAAAGCCTTCTTCAGTTACATCAGGAACCTCCATGGCAAAGCCCAGATTTGTTCCAAATTAGTACTTAATGGTACCACTTACACTGATCCTGTTGACTTAGCCAATCTCAATCTACTAGCTGATAGGTTCAGTGCAAACTTCACCCCCCATCCCCCCAAAGGCCCGTTCTACATCCCTGATACTTGTCCCACATCTCACATCTCCATAGATCAAGTGTTAAAGGCCCTAGCAAGGCAAAGAACACAGCCTCCATGGGACCTGATAGTATCCCAGGCTGTATTCTGCACCATCTTCAGCAAGAACTAACTTTGGCATTGAACACCCTATTCAACCACAGTCTAAGTACAGACTTCATTCCAGCAGGAGAACTGCCATTGTCATCCCCTTGCACAAAGGTGGTGCCACTACTGACCCTGGAAACTATCACCCCATTAGATTGACAGGTTTGATCTGTAAAGCCATGGTGGGTATTATTATGGATCTCATAAACAAGGACATAGGCAGTCTCCAAGAACTTGAGCCCTCCCAGTTTGGATTCATCAAGGGCAGATCTTGCCTGTTGAACCTAGTTGACTTCTTTGAGACTGTCACCAAGGCCCTGGATGAGGGAAAGTCAGTACATACAGCTTACCTTGACTTGGCCAAGACCTTTGACACAAGCCCCCACTCAGGCATCATTTAAAAGCTAACACAACTTGGAGTAAATCCCTGTGTCATCAGGTAGGTGGTCAACTGGTTCACCAATAGGACCCACAAGTTCAAAATAGGTGCCTCCACCTCTGACAGCAGACCTGTCACTAGTGGTGCTCCCCAGGGATCTGTCCTGAGGACACCTACTGTTTGGCATCTACTTCTCAGTGGTCTAAGCAAAGACAAAATGCCTGTGGCTGACCAAGGTTGTAGATGACTGTAAGCTGGGTGTTGTCATTGACTCCCCAAATGATGTTAACATACTGCAATAGGGTCTCACACAACAAATGACTGGTGCCAAAGTCATGGGCTTAAGTTAAATGCAAAAAAAAATGTATTATCATACCATTCAGTGAAAACATGGCCCCTACTAATTACCACATCAACGGCCACCCCTTAAGCACAGAACCTATGATGAGAGACCTGGGTACTCAGGTTGACAACAATCTCACATTCAACCATCATGTAGTAGCAGTGGTCAGACAAGCCTTTTACTTGGTTCATCTCATAAGTAAACGGATTGCATCCAGGAAAAAAGAAGGTCATTGCCTCTTTCTACTCCTCCCTCATTAGGCCAATAATTGAGTATAACACCCCGTTTGTTATGTACCTGTCCAAACACCTACACCAACTACAAAGGCCACAGAAATACTTCACAAAAAGAATCCATGTCCTCCAATACCTGTCCTATGTGGACAGGCTCAAATCACTATCACTCTACTCGGTATCATACAGATTGCTCATACAGATTGCTCAGAGGTGATCTGTGTCTCACTTACAAGGCAGTATTGGACCCTCCCCTACTAGAGATGCTCCATATCCATAAGTCTAACTCCTTGCACATTACCCATCTGAAAGGCTTAAATCTAATATGCAACACCAACACAACCTGCTGGAGAGTCAGGTTTATCTCCCAGAGGCTGCCCTGTCTCTGGAATAGACTTCCCATACATGTCAAACAGAGTACCTTGCTGACCCTCTTTAAGCGCAACATTGGCGAGTGGATGGGTAACCACAAATTTGTACCAGGGATTCCACCTGTGTCCCTCACTGACAGGGGTGACAGGTGTTGACTGAGGTTTCTTTTTTTGGGAATAAACTCGTGGCTAAGCTTGTAAGGGCCCCAGGGCCATTAGCCTAGTAACCTCCTATGAACCAATGATCCTATGTATTGGTGCTTATTGACATCAAGTACTGCTGCTTTGAGCGTCCTTTGTTTGTTGCACCTCTACAAAATCCTTAGTGCTTTTTGCTCTTATATTGACATGTAATTTGCAGCATACATACTGTTTCCTACATTTATGTATCATGACCTGCATTCAGAGGCACTTATTTGCATAGTATTACACAACCTTTACAACAGGCATCTCCATTTGTATGTCTTTATATGTAGATTTGAATATGCATATTCTCCCATGTCCTTGCTACTTGGCAGTGGTAGCAGGTAATATTAATTGCAAACTTTTTGCATTTGGCCACTTCCTTATCAACAGCTTGCTGCAGGTTATACAAGTTGTTGTGAATTCATGTGTAGGATAAATCTACCCTATGGATTGCAGAAGCTGGAACATACTAACACTACTAGGAAGAAATCTTTATGCTATGAAAATTGATAGAAAATGAACCTTTTACTAAAGAATGGATAATGGTCTATAATTGTTTAATGCTGTATCATTTCTTATTTAAAGGTTATCAGCTGTATACTATTCTTTTGTTCCAGCAAAGCATAGCATATGGGAAATTTTTATTAGAAGTTTTGCTGATCCTTGTAAATATATCAATAGTTGAAAGCTTTTTGTTGTAATCTGTCTTATCTTAGTTTATTGTAATTTGATTACAATTGTTGGCCTTACTAGTCTCTGTTTAAAATCTTTATTAAAAATGAACTAACAGAAAAAAATGTTTCCAAGCCATATCTCTTAACTTTTACCAACAGAATTTTCAACAAATTAAAAAATAACTTAGGAAAACGCCCAAATAAGAGGCACATTTTGGCACTGTTATATTAAAAATTCTCAAAATTATTCCAGTTTTGGAGAACTGGAACAAAACTTTGAGAAGCATCAGGGGGTGTCCTTACAAAATAGAGAGCTGCAAGGTCTGTTCCAAGCACATCTAGAACTTTGCTCACATGCTATTGAAAAAGAATGCAAATCTAGGAGACTAACATCTAATGATCCAGTTACAAACACAAATATTCACCTGCAGATATCAGAGACTACATTTAATGATCCAGTTACAAACAAACACAAATACTCACCTGTAAATCTAAGAGACTACATCTAATGGTCCAGTTACAAACAAGCACAAATACTCACCTGCAAATCTAGGAGACTACATCTAATGATCCAATTACAAACAAACACACTCACCTGCAAATCTAGGAAACTACATATATTGATCCAGTTACAAACAGACACAAATACTCACCTGTAAGTCTAAGAGACTACATCTGATGGTCCAGTTACAAACAAGCACAAATACTCACCTGCAAATCTAGGAGACTGCATCTAATGATCCAGTTACAAACAAACACAAATATTCCCCTGCAAATCTAGGAGACTACATCTAATGATCCAGTTACAAACAAACACAAATACTCACCTGTAAATCTAAGAGACTATATGTAATGGTCCAGTTACAAACAAACACAAATACTCACCTGCAAATCTAGGAGACTGCATCTAATAATCCAGTTACAAACAAACACAAATACTCACCTGTAAATCTAAGACTACATCTAATGGTCCAATTACAACCACAAATACTCACCTGCAATTCTAGGAAACTACGTCTAATGATCCATTTACAAACAAACACAAGTACTCACCTGCAAATCTAGGAGACTGCATCTAATGATCTTGTTACAAACACAAATACTCATCTGCAAATCTAGGAAACTACATCTAAGGATATATGCCTATAGGACCCATCACTGCCACAACCTCAAACTACTAGGCTGGCTTGAACTACCTAACCTTCTACTGGCTAACCAACTAGTAACTACCCACAAAATTCTCTACCAGCCAGAACGGACACCCGATCTTAAAACTCTCATCATCCACTACCAGAACCTTAAAACTCTTCGATCCTCTAACAAAATGCTAGCTTTCGCCTTCAAAGCTAACAACTCAGCTGGGGAAGCTCTGTTTATGAACTCAGTTGGTAAAGTCTGGAACTCTCTTCCTGCAGAACTACCTTACCCCATTTTCAACCCAATTAAAAAAACCGTAATCAATACTTCACTATGCGATGGCTCTTTCCTTGCTGTACCCCTGACTAATCCCCATACTCTTCTACTGTGCACCTGATTAGGGTCTCCTAGCAGTGTCACTGAATCCTAACCTAGTTACTCTGTACAAACTTGTTTAAGTGAAATCTAGAATGTATTTTAAGTAACCTATAAAGAGACACACATATACATATGAACTTTTGAATGTTGGGCTGGAAACTTGGAAAGTGACCTACAAATATATTGTATAACCTCTATCTTGAATTATACTAATAGTGGAATGGTTTCAATATGTAAACATGTAACAGTTTATCTGCATTGTATTTCTCTATTGTAGTTTACATTGTATTATGCTGTTGTGTCTTATGTTTTCTGTATGGAGCTTTTCTCTCTGGGCCTCTGCTCAAAATGGACGTATATCCAGTCGGACCTTCCCGGTCAACCTCACCTGCAAATTTAGGAGACTACATCTAATGATCCAGTTACAAACGAACATATTCACCTGCTGGCATTAAGGCATCCCCCCTTAAGCATTATTGCTTCTTTATGCTGGACAGTGTTCTGTAGACTCAACTAGAATCAAGGAATATGGCTTTTAAAATGCTCTAATAAGGCATGCATAGTAACAGGCATTTGTTGCCTTAAACAGTGCAGCACAGCTGCAGAAAATGAATTACTTCAGCTTGATTTGCTTACCTTAGAATTTTATAAAGAATTTAGAGGAGCAACCTCCAATTTGTTAACTATGAATAATGAGCAAAGTCTTTAAGCCTGAAACACGTATAGTTTCTGGGACACTGTCTCTTCTGTCTTGTGTATATGAATGTAATAAAGGTCACCAAGCCCTGTGTTCTTATCATTTGTTTGTAGGTTTACTGGTAAGTATTAGTCTGGCTTCCTTTGCTGGCCATTTTAAAACTATCCTGCTTCCTTTTTGGTGTTTGAATTAACCTATAACATTTGGTGCTAGATTAGACTTTCCCATCCCATGGCTGATAATTCTATATTACCACTAGTGATTAAGACTAGGATCATATCATACTATCACTAGTTTATGTACTGCAGTTAAAAACTGAATCACAAGTTATTTATGATATTATGAGGACCATTTATGTATATTATTCAAGGGTTAGCACACTCATACCATTTTCATTTTGTTAAGGGTAGAATTACACCCAGCATAACGATTGGCAGCTGCAAAGACGATGCATAGATGATTAAGTCTATGAGATGTTAATCAGCTGCTTTGGGTAGATCAGATTCTGATTCCTTCAGCCTCTATTCAACAACAGTGCAAGGATGAGTCAGTCACTAAACCAAGCAGCGCTCCCTGGATGAGTTTAAAAACGTTTTATGTGGATAAGGGCTCTATTCCAGGTAACATATAAATAAATAATACAAAAGGGATATTTGCTAAATCAGTATAATCATTTTGCCAGATGAAAATAGCATTTTTTTCTAGATTCTATTTCTACTTTTCAGCTGTCTTATTAAACTTGGGAGTGCTGAGGGAGTTTGATTTCTCCCTAAGTTTCATAGATGCAGTGAAGATGCAGTAAAGTTCTCTCATAGTGGTTCACTGGTATATTCTGTATTGCATGGGTCTTTCTGGGAGCATATATATGTGCTGTGATTACGCAGTCAAATTTGACCCCTGACCTGTATGTCTTGTCTGTATATTGAGGTATTGATGCAATGTGTTAGTATTGGTCATGAAGTAAGTGGTATAACCATTGGTAAATCTGATATATAACCAGGCTTAATGTGGATGATGGGTATTAAACTTGCATTTGCCAAATGATTTATATTTCTCTGTTGTGTAAGTAGCTCTCAGATATGCTCAGATCACATTACCAAACCTATACTTCCCTCAGATATTCCAAGAACAAGTTCTAAATTACTATCCAAGGCTAAGGACACTATGTCTACAGGGCCAGATAATATATCTGGCTGCCTACTGTACAGTCTGAAAGATGGCCTGCCTCATCCCAGACAGAAGCTATTTAGCATCAGTCTGAAAACAGGCTTCATGTCAGAATAAAGGAAGATAGCAGTAGTTATTCCCTTGCACAGACGTGGATTTGGGTAACTATAGACCCATATGCTTGACCAGTCTCACCCGTACTGTTATGGAAAGGATCTTTATGAGATTAATAAATAAGGCTATAGGTAACCTCCAGATTATTGACCCAATCCAGTTTGCATCTGTCAGGAGTAGATCTTGCCTACTTAACCTGGCTGACTTCTTTGAAAAAGATATTGAAACAACTGATGAGGGCAGGACAGTGTTAACCACATATATAGACCTCACAAAACTTTGTTATCATCACACACTCAGGTATCACAGATAAATTCTCTCAGTTAAATGTCAGTCCCTATGTATGACAGCAAATTGGTTCATGGACATAACCCAGGAGAAAAGGCCTGTCATTAGTGGTGTACTCTAGGGTTCATTCCTTGACCACTACTCTTTGGTAATTATTTCATAGAGGTAAAAGCTAATGTTAAAATTGGTAGTTGATTGAGTTTGCAGATTACTACACACTTAGTGACATAATAAACCCACCCAGAGGACACCAAGATCCTCCAAGAGGGTCTGTCTTGAACAATTAACTGGCTTCAAAAATACGGACTAAAACTAAATGCCAAGAAGTGTGTAATTGTGTTCTTTAGTGAGCATGACTCTCTTTGTAACTATTACACTGACAATAAACCCCTGAGAATGTACCCTGTAGTTAGGCATCTGGGAACCTCTGCTGATAATGAACTGTCCCTTGATCAGCATGTAAACACTTGAAAAGAAGTTTTTTTTATTGCCCAGCTTATATCTAATGCTATTGCTTTCAGATCCAGAGATGTAACTTTCTGCTGTTCACGGTACTCATTAGGATGATCATCGGGTATATTGCCCCTTTCAGTACATACTTGTCTAAACACTTACCACAGTTAGATTGACCACAATGGTTTCTTATTAAAAAGGTATGGGCCTAAATCATAAAAACTTCGTAGACCATCTCAATGCCTTGTCTCTCTTCTGAGTATTATGCAGGCTGTGGAGTAGTGACCTCTACATCAAATATAGAACTTCAATACACCTTATTCGGTCAGACTTATTACACACTTGAATGTCCACTTGTATCATAAACACCCACTTAAGGGATCTCAATCTATTTTGAAAAATCAATAGAACATTTTGGAGGGATAGGTTTGTATCCTAGGGAATACCATGTCTGCGGAACCATCGAAATGTAAGTGTAGGCTTCATAAGATCCTTACAGATCAAAAGCCTAGTAAGTACCTATGAATATATAATGGTATTCAGTGTTTACCCTGTGTGAATTTTGAATTTTTAGCAAGAGTGGGACTTTCCACTACATTTTGCAGCTACTGAATTGACAGAAGAAAAATGATCACTAGATGGGTTGAAACTTCTATGCAATATATATAGGCATTCATATTATCATTTTTTTTAATCTAAAATGTATTTGTTTAAACAGAAAAAAAAATCCAACTAACATGAAACAATAACAATGGATAACTAATATATATTTGCAAAACAAAAACATAAGTAGAACAAGAAATAACTATGTACAGAATTTATAGTAAGGACAGATGGCAAGACTCTCACAATCACATGGTTCACACACCTAAGCTGCTTTCCCTTTTGAAGATTTAATGCAAGCCGCACATAAAAGTATTGGACACCATTATTCCTGATGCATACTCTTCCTAATCCCCAAACCAGAATGTGTTCAATACAGGATGCCAGGTCTACAAAATATTAGGAACCCCCCCTAGAAATACACACGCTCACACACACACACACGCACACACGCACACGCGCACACGCGCGCACACACACACACACACACACACACACACACACACACGCACACGCGCACACGCGCACACGTGCACACGCGCACACACACACACACACACACACACACACACACACACACACACACACACACACACACATATACCATCTCTAACTTCACTTCCATTCTTTCTTTAACAAAAGCTAGCCTTTCACATCAAAGCCATAATTTATATATCACAGGCTTCTGCTGTCCAGGGATGTTCATCAAACCACAACTCTTATATAGTTAACCTATACTTCAGTGATCTAGGTAACATTAAAGTGACTCAAAAACTGCCCTCATTAATAGACATATTCATGTTTACAAAGCTCCATAGCTTCTGAATGTTTGCTCAGTATACTAGTCAGAGTGGTTTGAAAACACTGCCATCAATATAAGTCTATGCAACAACATTTTCATACGTAGACGGTTATACCTATGTTCATCAGGTATTACTATTGCTACCAAAATTTGCCTGAGGCCACATATTGTCAAAATTATTTTCCATATATAATTTTAGTGAGACTTTCACAACTATTGATGTATGAAATCTGTTTGTGTTTATTCCATGAGGCTGCAACATTAAAAGTCTGAAATATGTATCTATTGAGAAAAATCATGCAATAAATATATAACAAAGTAATTAAGGAAATATCTCATGTTTAGCTTGTGGCAGCCAAAATGAAACTCTTACATGTTCTTTATTAAAGCATCAGAAAAGCTAGACTAAGCTGAGTTAAATATATAATTTCATTAAATCTCATAACGTGAAATGTGAAGAATATGAAAAAGTGAACTGTAAAGAATACATACTTGCGTTCAGTGGAAAAGATGCAGAGGTGTTTAAAATTAAAACTGTGTTCTGAAATGTGAATGCATTTGCATTGTCTAAAGCTCCGTGTTCTTTAAAATGTCTCTAGGTCAAAAGACGCATTAGCTTATTTGGAAGCTTATTTGGACTCTGGCTAGTGATCACAGCTATGTGTCTTTAGAAACAGACGTTTTACACAAAAAATTAATGTCAAACATGAAATATAGAACCATGGAATCTATTGTTAAGTGTCACTATTTAATTTGCTTTGAAATGTGCACAGTAGACAACTGCGTCTGAAGCCAGCCAGGTGTTGTAGAGGAATAAAGCCCTGACTATGATCGAGGTGATCTGAAGTCACTAAGTAGATTGGATGCCTGACAATGTTCCTGGAAGGATGAAAATCCCACATCATCAAGCTAAATCCTGTGGCCCATCCTAAAAAAACACAGAACTTTGTCAGCATGTAGTATGAGAAATAGGTCAGCAAAAACTCTAATTAGATGCATTATCTTGGCACTTTGGTTGGCCCATCTTGCTCCACAGTGTGCTGGTAGGTGCATTCCCCAGAGCCCTAACACAAAGTGATCGAGAGATTCCATATTTGGGATGCAGTCCTGAAAGGAAGACCTTCCTGGTATAGGTCACACCGAGATAGACTGCTTGATATCAGGGTAACTGTGATGACAGGACACTGGAACCAAGCAAAGAGGGCCTGAAATCAGTAATGATGGGAAGAAAAATAAAATAGTAACTCTAGGACAGATGCTTATTATTTCATTTTCTGTGATTCTATGCAACTGTTCATTGTAATTGCAAATTAGTGGTACATAGAAGTCAGTAAAATCTTTAGCTTTTAGTATTAATAATACTAGATAAGCTGAAAGAGTTCTTTTGTTTGCTAAAATTCATTTATTTTGTATTTTTTGTGAAAGTGTACAGCTGTCTGTGTACTTAATGTCACAGAGTACATTGCTTAATTTTATTTATTTCCATTGGATAGTTTTATTAATTTAATTATATACTCCTCTGGATGATAGATCATTTATTAGTATAAGGGTATAGGTGCAGACCTGCTGACATCTCACATATTAATAACTACTTTTTGAAGAATGCTGGCTTAAAGCTACTGCTGTCACACAAATACTTGATGGCTGGCTTATTTTTTATTTTTGTAAAGCACTTCAGTGACAATTTACCAACAGCATACATTAAAACATGAATGAAACAAAGTTGCATTTTCCTTAGACATATTAAAGCGTGACAAATAATATCATCTTAATAGTAATACTCATTTGTTAACCAGTTAGGCCCACTATACAAACAATCCCTTTTCAAGGATAACCCAGGATTAATTTCTTGAAAGGTAAAGTATTTCCAGTGGCCCTCCATTTCCAAAGTTTGTGCCAGCAACATAGCACAGATATTTGCTTATATAGCTCTTTGATATCATCTTGTTCTAAATAAAAACTCGAGCTGTGATGGGGTAGCAGTCTTCAAGTATTGTATGGTGTTATGAATTTATTTGTGGCCTAAACTGTAGGCACTGCCAAAATCTTCTATTCTCAGTGTGAAACCAAACTCTACACTCCTGGAAAGACAAACGTTGGCTGATATGGCATTAAATAGATCTTGAATCAGGAGGCAGTACACATGCCGAGGTATTAGTATAACAGTTAAATATATGAGTGCCTTTGCGTTGTTTCCCCAACGCTTCGTCAGATATTAAAACACATTTCTAATCTCGACCATTCTTTAAAAATATCCAAATCTCCAATCAACTTCCTGATCAAAAACGGGATAAATGACATAAAATGTCACTCAAAACATTAAAAGTTTCTTAATGACTGTTCAAAAATGTAGACATTTATCACCATTGTGTGTCTGCAGAGACAAACCATAACATAACTAAAATGTCATTATATTAAGATTTACTCTACCTAACTGACACATGATATAGAAAATAAGAATCTTTTGTAAATGCATATAAAACAGAGCCTTACATTATTATGATGTTAGCTACAAAAATGGCAGATAAAATGCATAAATGCAGAACTCTTGCATATCCAAAACAAAATGTACATTTTTGAACAACTTAACCTACTTGAATAACTCAATGACCATTAGTTGGATTACACTCCAATATACTGATCTGAAAAACATCACGCCCATATCCAAAAACATAAACAATTAGTTCAGTCAGGACACTCATAAAAAATATGTTACTAGACAGAGAGATTACATTCATTTGCAGATTTGCATTAAATACCCATCTAACTGACGAACAAATTCTCTTATGGACACATCTAAGATAAAGGCTTCTATTGTTTTAATGTTACCTGCATGAATAACGAACAGGATACAGTAACACAGAGCCCTTTATGTCCAAACTAGTCTGCACTTTTGAATAGGGTACCTTTACTTGGAACACTTCGAAGTCATTTGATTAAATAACACATCAATGTTACAATCAAGAAACAGCACCACCTTGTGGAGGAAACATAAATAAACATTTTTTTTTCAATAATTTTTCTTTTTCTTTTTACATTAATAAATGTCACAGATAAAAACCATCTTGCAACATGACCGTATATATATATATATATATATATATATATATATATATATATATATATATATATATATATATATATATATATATATATATATATATATATATATATATATATATATATATATATATATATATATATATATATATATATATATATATATATATATATATATATATATATATATATATATATATATATATATATATATATGTGTATATATATATATATATATATATATATATATATATATATATATATATATATATATTATACCATGACCCCCCGAAAACCTACACGCTGATTGGCCAGCGTGCACATTGTAAATCGAGTTATACTCATGGACAAAGGTCCGGTTGCGGACTTTTTCCATTAGTATAACTCTACTTTTAAAACACTGTCTCGCTATGTTAAATGGGTTTAACATAGCGAGACAGCTTTAAAATAAGCAACAGAGATCTCCGTTGCTTATTTTAAAGCTGTCTCGCCATGCTAAACCCATTTAACATAGCGAGACAGGTTTAAAAAGCAACGGAGAAAGCAAGATCTCCGTTGCTTTTATTCGCTATGTTAAATGGGTTTAACATAGCGAGACAGTTTTAAAATAAGCAACGGACATCTCTGATGCTTATTTTAAAACTGTCTCGCTATGTTAAACCCATTTAACATAGCTTAAAAATAAAAAGCAACGGAGATCTTGCTTTCTCCGTTGCTTTTGCCCACAGCTCTGATGTACTGCGCAGGCGAGCAGTACATCAGAACTGCCGCGGATGCCAGACATCTGCGAAAGGGCAGTAAACAGGCATTATACTATGCCATTATTTAAAAAAAGTAATAGTTTCTTTTCTTAAATAATGTCATGGTATAATAGCAATAACCCACTTCTGGGTGTGGGTAATGCTGTATTTACCCATGGTTGGCTTTGTTTGGTCCCTCGGGCTTCGCCCTCGGGGCCAAACCACGCCAACCGTGGGTAAATCCAGCATTACCCACACCCAGGCATGGGTTATTGCTATATTATACATTGATGGCAGTACCACATGATATAGGTCGTTGTTGTTGTGCCTTTCAACTTTTCCCAGTTAGAGGTCGCCACAGTGGAACTCCGGTCTGCTAATGATTGGCAGTAGATTTTTACGTGCCGTGTTGCCGGCCCTGACAAACAACCTTCAATGAAGGTACACCCATTCACGCATGTCTCCACACAGAAGACGCTTTAGCTGAGAATCGAACATGACAACGTCTTACTGTGAAGCGACAATGCTACCACAGCACCACCACCGTAGTACATAATATAGGTCATACAACATATCTATTTACACTATGTCATAGATGCTTTCACTGTTAATTTCACAGTTATACAGACAGTATATACATTCTTAATATCCAAGTTATTATTTAATATCTGAACTTGTATGTATTCTTCGGTTTCATTAGAGTGTATTTCTAAGTTGCTGTGTGATGAATTATGCTAATATGATATTAAAGGTTTGTTCCCAAATTTCTCTGGATTTCATGTTTTTGTTTCTTTTATCTATTACTATTTTATGAGCTAAAAGGTGTTGTATAGCTACTTGTTTAAAACCCTCCCAAGAGATATTTATCTTATCTAGCCATTTAAAAGTTATATACAGTTTCCTTAGTAGGAAGATTGTTAAAAGTGTATTTGCTTGTTTTCTTGGTATGTTGGGTGGGAGAATGTGTAATAAAGTGAATTCCCAAGTTAATGTTGATGTTTGATAACCTATTTTTTTGCAATTTTATCTTGAGAGAGTTCCAGAGTTTATAGACACATTTACAGCTCCAAAATACATGGATTAAGTCAGCTATCTGGTCCTTACACTGTGGGCAGAAAGGTGATTTTGATGTATTAAATTTGTAAAGGAATGCAGGTGTAAAATATGCATTATTATTGATCATGAGCTGAGTGTATGCTAACTTTTTGAGGGGTATAATCTTCAGTGTTAGATTGATTGCGTGGCTTATTTGCTGATCATCTATGGATGGTTTAATTTTTCTCCAGTAGTTAGAGAAGAGGAGGTCTTTCTGGTATTTGATTTCATTTATCATTTTATATGAATTAGTAATAGTTTTCTTTGTTGTGATAATAGTTTTCCAAAACCTGCTACAAGTTTCTATGTCACTATTGATCATAGCAGCATTTTGGAGGTAACTGGAACACAGTTGTTTGATTTGTCTTAGGATTATTATGTGCGATTTAAGGAGGTTTAAGTTGGTCCTCATTTCTTGTATTGAACAATTAAAGTAAGGATAAATATCTTGGGTTGTTTTATCTTTCAGTCTGGGAAAAGGGACTAAGTCCAGCATCTTATTGTTTATTTTTAAATTTGAGTTTTTATGAAGGGGTTGCAGTATTGTCATGGCTTGTCCAAGGTTCAAGAATTGAAAGAGTTTTTGCGCTAAGCTGATAGAATGTTTTAAGGGCTCTATAATGTTATAAGTTTGTATTTCTTTCTGCTTCAGGAATGGAAGTGCTTTGGGATTGAAACCTAGAGCTTTAATATATCTATAATAGATTGTCACCCAAAGAGGAGACCAATTTTCCATTGACGGGTTATGTTCAGCTATTCTTAATATTCTGTTAGTGTTAATGATCGAGTAGTACATTTTAAAATCTGGTAAATTTAGTCCTCCTTTGTTTTTGGGGAGTGTTAATTTTGGATAGGAGATCCTGTTTTTTTTTGGGTTCCCATATAAATTTTGCTAGGAAGGTATGAATTTGTTTGAAGAATTTATTATGTATTATTGTCTGCGATGTCATGAATATATTCATTAGTCTAGGTAAAATGTTCATTTTGATTATTGATACTTTGACCAAGAATGGTAGTTTTAGGTTGTTCCATCTTTTACAGTCTTGCATTATGTTTTGCCATTTAAGGTTTACATTGTGTTGGTAGAAGTCTTTGTTATTCTGGAGAAAGGTGATTCCCAGATATTTAGTTTCTTCTTTTATTTTTATTGTGTTTAACAATGGTATTAGTGAAATGAGTTTGGGTGTTTTTAGGGGGAAGATATTAGTTTTATTGAGGTTTAATTTGTAGTTAGATATGGTCGAGAAATGTTCAATTGCAGCTATTATTTTGTTTATATCTGAATTTGGTGTAGTGCAGCATATGTTCAGATCATCCGCAAATGCAGTGAGGTATATTTTAAAGTTGTGTGTTGGAGGATTGTGGTATGTATTTTGTTTAATGTATAGAAAGAGTGGTTCTAGGTATAGGTTAAACAGGAAGGGTGATAATGGGCATCCTTGTCTTGTTCCGTTGTTCTATTAGGATCCTATTTGACCAAGTTTTATTTATATATAGAGATGTGTATCGGTTGCTATAGAGAGTTTGGATGATCTGAATGAAGTTATTTGGTATATTAAAGTAGGGTAGTGTTTGGAGTTAAGAATTCTAGGTTAACCATATCAAATGCCTTGTGGGCATCCACTACCATTGTGTAGATGTTGATATTGTATTGTTTTGGTTAGCGTAGGATATTAGTGCATTTAATGTTAATGTATTGTCACTAGTCTGTCAATATGGTGTAAAACCAGATTGTTCTGGGGAGATGATTTTCTCTATTAGATTTTTCATTCTGTTTGCAAGTATAGAGGTAAATATTTTAGTATCCGTATTTAAGAGGGAGATGGGTCTGTAGCTGTCTGGGTTTTTGGGGTCTGTGTGTTCTTTTAATATAAAGATGGTTTTAGAGGCACTAAAATGGATGTCATTCATTTTATAGTTTATTATGTAATTCAGTGTATAGTATAGTAGTTTGGCTATCAAGAGGGAAAATGCTTTGTAAAATTTTGATGTGAGTCCATCCAGACCTGGAGCCTTATGAGCTTTTAAATGTTTGATTGTTGTAATAATTTCACTGATGGATATCGGTTCAGTTAGTTTTTTTTTTTGTTGGTCTAAATTTAGTTTAGGGAATTTCAGTTTTTGAAGGAAAAGAGTTCTATCTTCCTTTGAGGTTTGTAGTATTTGTGTTCCATATATTTGAGTGTATATTTGTTCAAATGTTTTAATAATGTCTTCATTTTTTGTGTAGTTTTTGTCTCTAGTTTATTTCTGATATATTGGCGGCATTTTTGTGTTGGGAGATAATTCTGGCTAGAGCTCTAGATGGTATATGAGCTTCTTCTGCATGAGTAGCTAACATTCTGGCTTCATAAAAAGATAGGTTCCTAGTTTCTAACATATATAGACCCCTTTGCAGTTTTAAAAGTTCTGCTTCTGTTTGGTTCTTGAGGTTATTTATTAGTTCTTTTTCAAGATGCTCTATTTTCCCTTTCAATGTATGCTCCTCTTTCAGTTGTATTTTTTTATAGTATGCTGCTTTTTTGATAAACGATCCTCTAATTTGTGCTTTGGTTGCAACCCGTTCTATGTCAGATGGTACTTGGGAGTTAGTGATATTTGTAAGAGCTATTTTTAGTATTGCTTCTGTTTGTTTTATTACATCCATTTTGGAAAGTAAATTAGGGTTTAATGACCAATTATGACCCCTATTCTCTAAATATATATTTTTGTCCCAGTTAATGTTCTGTGTGATTTTGGAGTGATCTGAAAAGAACCTGATATGTATAGTTATTGTTGGGTCCATGTTAATGAATATGTCAGAGATTAAGAAGAAGTCTATCCTTGACCACATTTTGTGGCATTGCAAATAGAATGTGAATTTCCCTTTGTTATCTTCATATTTAAAAGGGTCATATAGTTTTAAATCTTGTTTGAGTTCATTAAGGGCTAATGTGGCTTGTTTATTATGAGATTTGGTCAGATTAGATTTATCCTTTTCTGGGTTTTGATATGTGTTCCAGTCACCTCCAATCCCTAGGTAGTGATCTTTAAATTGGTTTAAGGTTGGGTATAATGACATAAAAAGTGTTGTTGTTTATTTCAGGGTGCGTAAATATTATGTACCATTATAGAGTTTGGTATTTTAGGACTAGTAAATGTTACGTAACACCATCTTCCCTCCTTGTCAGCTTTGGTTTTAAGTATTTTTTCCTTAAATTGTTTTTTTAATAATTATGGTCGCTCCAGCACTGTTTGTTTTCCCCTCTGAAGCTATGATTTGACTTATCCATTTCTTTCTGCTAATTTCTGCCCATTTTTCTGCAGTCAAGTGTGTTTCTTGCATTAGTATGAGGTTGGCTGTGGGTTTCAATGTAAGGTATAAGAATAGTTTTCTTTTCTTCTTGTTTTGGAGCTCTTTAACATTCCATGATTCTATTTCCCACATTTATTTATTAGGTGTTTTCTTTAGATATGTCTTGTATATTAGTTTTGTTTTGTTATCTTTGTATATTTTACTGTGTGATGGTTTAGGAAAGCATCTATTTATTCCCGTCCCTACTCTGGGCTTAACCACTGTATCCCTGGACCAGGAATAATCAGAGGAGTGAAGGTTCATTATATGGTTTACCTTTACATCTAATCTTGGAATGTGTTTTCTCTTTAGATATAGATTTAACCCATAGTATCCCCCTGTGTTACTATAAACAATGTGGACAAAGCTGAACAAACTAGTTCCTTCAACAAACACTGCTACTTAATATCTCTAGCCTATTCCAACATACTATTTATACAATTATGGTATTGCATTTAAGGTACAGCTTGTATTGTTTTTCTCTTGTGACTAATTCTTTCAAATAGTGTTTTTTTAAAACAGCATATTAATATACATTCCTCAGTGAATTATAACAATATATGTACCATAGTGATATTGTTAAACAATCAATCTTGCCATTTTTACATTTTTCTTTCATTTTACTTCTTTTTCCTCCCCTTTATTTATTCAGATTTCGGCCTTCTTTGGTGCTTGTAATGTTTTTCCACATCAATCTGTGTGGGCTATAAAATATATACTTGACACCTATTTATCAGGGGTAGGAAGTATATACACAGAGGGAAAAAAAACAGCTTAGCCAAACAGTCCTTCTGCATTGGTTAGCATATTAAGGCTATATTTAAATTATCCCAAGATTGTTAGGTTATTTTACCATTTTCCTGAGATTACTTCTCTCCAGGATCTTTTAACCCATTTCTAGTATTTACATAAAACATTTAACATTTTGTTCTTTCCTTCCTTTTTCCTAATATTAATCTATGAGCTAGCCTGTTTCTGACAGTTTATTTCTTGCCTATTATTTAAGGCTGGATTTTCATTCACCTACACAGTATTGGGTGCACTGTTTTAGTGAATGGTTCAATTCAACAGTACCTTATTTCTTCAAGGTTTTGCTTTCAGGTCGGTTGACATATATGGTGCAGCTTTCTTCTTTTAGCTGGTGCAGATCAATTTTCATTTTTCAGGCAGTAAAATCTTTTGGAGCTTGCTGAGATCCAGTTTGTCTGACTGTTCTTCTTAATGGAGTCCTCAAGATTGTAGGGGAACTGATTTTGCAGTCCAATGTCCAAGGAGATGGTTCCTTCCTATATTCGCGCATCAGAAACGGCAGTTGATTTTTGGTACCTACCCAGGCTGCACTTCCTTTTCCTGTATTCTTCATGGCTCACATTGTGGATTTAAGGGCCTAAACAGCAAGGGGAAGCTTTCAGAGTTGTAGCCCAGCTAGAGTGCTCATGAATGGGGTAGTTTCTTCACCCAAGGATCGTTTATCATTTTTTGTGGATTTATTTCGTTTCTGAAGGTGGAATTTGCTTGAAAACGGCCAGGAATGCCTCTTTTCCTCTTTGGGGGTTAGCAACCATGTATTTAACCTCTTTTATGTAGAAGAGTAACTGATTTGGATATTTCATCTGGAATTTGATTTTTTTTTCTATTAGGAACCTGCAGTATGGAGGTAGTAGTTGTTTTGCTTGTCTTATTTGTATCGGGAGGTCTTAAGCAAAGGAGATTTTATTATTATTCCAGGTGAGTGTGCCTTTTTTCTTTGCTGTCAGTATGATTTTATTTACATCTTGATAGTTTGATATTTTAATATAGACAGGTCTTGGTTTCAGTGGTGTTTGCATTTCCCTCAGGGCTCTGTGGGCTCTCTCTATTATTATTTGCTGTATTTCTTCAGGTTCCTCTAGCCGGGAATTTATTATTTGCTTGATTGTTGGTATTAGATTATTATGAGGTACAGTTTCAGGCATTCCTCTGATGATGATATTGTTCCTTCGAGAAGCACACTCTTATTATATAAATATATAAATAAATGAATAGTGCGATCACATACATTTACCAGATGTCACTGAACACTAATTAAATAAAAGTGTTATAGTCTAAAGACTAGACTGTAAACCTTAAAAAATAACACCTGTGATATGAATGATTTATGAAACACTGGACATTGTATAAACCAATGCGAATGAAATATACATCATCCATAACAATAAAGTTGATATGCACATAAAAATAATATGCTAACATTTAATATGAGGAAAATAAACCTTCAACATTATAATGTCCCAAACAAAATACCCATTCTAGACATTTAGAATATCTACGCATTATAAATATTACTTTAACTAAGGGTAAGCTACAAAAAAAACCATTTAAACCATAATAATAATTATAGTAAAACAATGATTAATGGGGCTAGAGGTCTATCAATCAAAATGGTTTTAAGCACACACTTTCATTGAGACTATGTAATCTATCTGCCTGTAATCTAATAATCCATTTTTGTTCTTGTTCTTTTTTATTTATAACATTCCACGGTTTAGTGTTGGTATGAATATGTTGTAAAACCACAAACTTAAAAGAATGCATAGAATCAGTTTCTACAATATGTTTAGCAGTGGCTACTGTAATGTCTTGTTTTTTAATTTTATATATGTGTTCTCTTATTCTCTCCCTCAATGTCGTATTTGCCTTTCCTACATAGAAATGAGAGCACTTTATACGTGTAACTAAATTTTGTGTTGAGCAATCAGCATAAAATGACACATACTTTTTTAGTGTGTCAGGATGTATAAAATACCATCATTAGCAATAATTGGGCTATATTGCAATGTCTACAACTATAAGTGCCCTTTCTCTTGGAGGCCACCTGCTGTTGTTCAGGCAAATTGATATAGCACAATCATCGTTTTAGAGATTTGCATTTCCTATATGCTACGTGCGGTTGATCTCCCACTAATTGGTGTAGTTGTTCATTGGATATTATACAACGACCCCCCCCATTAATATTCCAAAACGTGCATGCTGATTGGTCAGAGTGCATGTTGTAAATCAGACTTATACTAATCAAAAAAGCTTTTTCCATTAGTATAAGTCTTTTTTTTTTTTTTTAACAGCAACAGAAAATGGAAGAGCTCCGTTGCTGTTATCGCGCTATGTTCAAAGAGTTTAACATAGCGAGATACCTTACAAAAAAGCAACGGAGATCTTCTTTTCTCCGTTGCTTTTTTAAAAGCTGTCTCGCTATGTTAAACTCTTTTAACATAGCGAGACACGTTTTAAAAGCAATGGAGATCTTCCTTTCTCCGTTGCTTCCACACAGAGTCCTGATGTACTGCATAACCATACAGATGCGCAGTACATCAGAACTGTCGCAGAATACTGGACAGCTGCAGAAAGGCAGCAAAGAGCCATTATACAATGCCATTATTTAAGTAAGTAAGTATTTTTTTCTTAAATAATGTCATTGTATAATAGCAATAACCCACTTCTGGGTGTGGATAATGCTGGATTTACCCACGGTTGTCTTTGTTTGGCCACTTGGGCTTCGCCCTCATGACCAAACCACACCAACCATGGGTAAATCCAGCATTAACCACACCCAGGCATGGGCTATTGCTTAAATAAAATATGCCAATTTTTCCTAATGATATCCATTATACTTTTGTTTTCAGAAGTGCATGTAAGTAATAATCTATTTACATCAGTTCTACACTTTTCTTGTTGGTCTAATGTTGTTTTATCTGAGAAGTGGGATGCGGCTCTTCCTTTTCTCTCTTTAAATACCACAGATGTATATTTATGGCATAAATCCTGAGAGTACCCCCTCTTCTGTAAATTTTTGGTCAGAGTATTGACCAAGTCTTCAAGAATAACATCCTAACTAGTCAAATGAGAAGTCCGCGGGAATTGAGCTTTAGCTATATTTTCAAATACATGATTTGGGTGCATACTAGATCTGTCAAGTAAACTGTTGGTCTAACAACTTTTCTTATGTATCCTAGTTTGACTATTACCTTTATGATAATAAAGATGATAATCTAAATAATCTATTTCAATACTGGATGTTTGCATAATAAACTTTAAAAAGCTAGTGGTTAGGTCAATGTATTTTAAAAATTCATCTAGTGTGGTACTGTCCCCTTGCTAAATCATAAATTTATCATCCACAAAACATTTGTAATAATAAATCTGTGGATAAAATATACTGTTGTTCAAAACATAGGTGTCCTCCCATTGTGCCATTACGATGTTAGCATAGGAATTGGCACACAAAGTCCCCATGTCTACACCTTTACTTTGGAGGAAGTACTGATTGTTAAACATAAATACTCTGTTCTCTAAAGTATGTTCTAATAACATACAAATAGTGTCAATGAATCTTGTTGAATAAGTAGAATGTTGCTGTAAATAGTTTTTAACAGATTATATACCAATGCTATTGGGTATTACAGTAAAAAGAGAACAAACGTCAAACGTTACAAATAAAAATTGTGATGTAATAGTTGCTCCTTTATGTATGCAAATAAGGAAGTTAAAAAAAGTGTGTGAATCCTTCAATATATTTAAGAAGTTACTCAAAACTGATTTTAAATTATTCTCGATGTATATAGACATTGGTTCAGTTAAACACTTTTTACTTGAGACAATGGGTCTCAAAGGGGGTGAGTAGATGACTTATGAATATTGGGTCACCTTTTAAAATGGGTATGAGGGGATTCATTACCAATAAATATTCATATAGCTCTTTAGTGATACATAAACAAGAAAAACTATCAAAAAGGTCATTCTGCACTCTTCTAATTATAGCACATATTCTTATCATGTCTATTTTCTCATATGTTTCATGATCAGATAACATTTCCGTTATTTTATTAATGCATGATTGACAATCTAAAATAGCCACTGCCCCTCCTTTGTCAGGTGGACATACAATAATATTGTCATTGGAACTCAATGAGTCTATTGCTATATATTCAGATTTAGACAAGTTGAAAAACTTTTTGCATTTCTTGTTATTAGCATTATACATATTATGTAGATCTGATTCACATGTTCTTATAAAAGCTTCTAATAAAGGATTCAAAACAGGTACAAAACTACTTGGTTTCTGTCCATAGTTATATTAGGATCATTATTAGGAAATATAAGCTTTAACATGATTTTACAACAAAATAATTTCACATCTTGTACAGTGTCACAAATAGCATTTGATGTAGCTGGGACAAAAGTTAATCCCTTTTGTAAAATCCAAATTTGTTCTTCCGTTAAAGGTTGCTTAGATAAATTCTAAACTAGTTTATTGTATTCTGCACCCAATATCTCTTCACTGAGGGGTGCTGGTTAACTCTTTGGATGAATTCCATCTTTTCCTAGTCCTGCTTCTAGATTTTTCTGGTTTCGTGGAAATTTTCAGTGGTAGAGGCAGAGTTGAAATAACCTGGTTGTCAACTTGTATATGAGAAGACCTTGCTTTGGGTCTCACATCTCCTTCACTGTGTACAATGGTAATGAGATCACTACTATTAGCAGATGGCACTAAGTCGTTCTTACTTAATATAGGAGTAATGTTCATATTTGTCTCCTGTTGAGTAACTGAAGAATGACTTATAGATGTCTGAGGTATAACCTTGTTCAGAACTTTCAAATCTATATTATTCTTTGTTGGCACAACAAAAGATGTTTTATCATGTGGCCATGAAAACATGTTACCCGCTTTAAAATCCAATAAATCTCTTATTAATTTCTTTTGTTTTTGTGCCTGCAGTTTTCTTTAAAACAGGTACATGACATTAATAAGACTATCAGTGGCTTCAGATGTAACCTCAATTAGAAATGTATTCTGAAGTTCTGATAATATACGTTGTAATTCCCCTACTAAATTATCCTGTATGGGTTTAAAATAGTCAATCAATAGACACATGTAGCTGACACTAGTATCCAGGTTTATTTTCTGCTATTTAACCAGAAGTTCTGGATGAGTAGAGCCATATGTAGGCATCTTTAAAAGTTTTAGGCCCCTGGGAATGACCTTCTAGTGCAAAGAAGCCTCAAAATACATGGTCTACCATTGTAGTTTCTTAAGTTTTATCATGCCTTCTTCAAAGTCTCTTTGTAGTGTTAAGAAGGGAGTAACATCATAAGCTGAAGGTTCGATATTATCTGTTGCCTTGTTAAAATCTAAGTTCAAAAGTGGATTACCTGCTGTCAATATCAAGTCTACAAATTTCTGTTTCATATTTTGTTTTGCAGGATTGTATTCCAATTCGATGGTACGACCCACAGCCTTGCTCTGGTGACATGGTAAACAAAAGTACAAGCAAAAAAACAAAACCACGTAACCAAGGATGAAACTGTCTCCTCGCAAACACAAGTAGTAAATATATCCAAAATCATGAGGCAGTACACATGCTGAGGTATTAGTATAAATAGTTTAATATATGAGTGCTTTCACATTGTTTTAATTAAGATACTAATGTTTTGAGGGTCATTTTATGTCATTTGTGATGTTTTTTGATGAGAAAGTTGATTGGAGATTTTTAAATAACGCTTGCAATTTCAAATGTGTTTTAATATCTGCAGAAAGGTTGGGGAAATAACATGAAAACACTCATATATTAAACTATTTATACTAATACCTTGGCGTGTGTACTGCCTCCTCATTTTGGATATATTTACTACTTGTGTTTGGAAGAGATAGTTTCATCCTTGGTTACATGGTTTTGTTTTTTTGATTAAATAGATCTTGCCAAGAGTATATCCTCTTTTCAATCCACCCCTTCCAATGGATTGATGTGTTACAATTTGAAAAGAAAGATTATCCCATATTCTCATCCAGGTACAACTAATGTGCTATTGCTAACTGCCAAAAAACACTTTCCAGTCCTGTGTATCCCACCCCTCATTGTTACACATTTCAATCCAAACATTTTTTCTTCACATAAGCAACATAAAGGTCACTGTTACCTGCAGTTCCACTAGTACCCAAAATTAGAGGAGATATGTTCTGGCTTGCAATGACTATGTAACTCTGACAGCCTTAGTTTAATGTAGAATGTCATGAAGTCCTAACATAATTTTCAGTGCAAGGCTAGCAAGCACTTTTCTGGAGGTCCTTGGTATTTTCCTGTCCTACAAAAAAAAATCATAATCATTTTCTGAATTTTAGAAGAAAATTGAGTATTTTCCAGAAAGGGGATATACTGAGAAAAAAATATTATGTCAAACAGAGCATTTTAATCTCCTTGATTTTAGCCAAGAAGGGCAGCATCACCTTTTCTCATTTCTTTAAATTCTCTTTTAATATGAAAACGAAAGGCTTTAATTTATTTTCTGGCAAATCCCATGCATTTTTGACAAAATAATACCCATATAAGACTGTTATCTCAAATTTTACCTTTAAGGATGCTATATATATATTTTTTTGTTGTACAGCTAACTTGCTTAGGAGGATTAAAGTACATTTCTTAGGGCTGACAATCTAAAACATCTGCAAAACTCTCAAGGATTATCAGCATCTCTGAGAGATTCTACCTTGGGTCTTCAACCCATATGATCCCATCATCAGTAAATGACAAAGATGATTAATATGTGTTATTGGTTACGTTTACACTAGCCCTGCTATGGTGGTATCTCACATAAGGTACTAATACTGCAATAGACAGTACAAAGAGGAGTGGGAAGAGTAGACAGCCTTGATATGTACCTCTCTGCAGGGAAAAAGGCATGGAAGTAAGTAAGGCCATTTGTCATTAACTGGACGATGGGTGCTGCATGCAACAATTTTCAACCATCCAGAAAATGTCTGTGAATGCCATAAGCTTGAATGGCCTTCCTAAACAGAAAAAAATGCCCAATCCACTAAGTCAAATGCATTCCTGAAATCTAAAAAGCATTTACTTATATAATCTCTCAAAATTTACTATACTGCGTTATATTTAGCATGAGTCTAAATAAGTCTGGGTCCCACTGCCTACTTCTGAAAAAAATCTGAGATGAGAGATATGACCTAACCATGCTCACTAGTCTGACTGCTAGAACCTTGACATATATCTTTCTCTCAAGTGATAAGAAAGAGAGCTTGTCTATACCCCAATGGAGAGTAAGAGTTTTGGCCTTGTTTAGGAAGAAAAAAAAAAAAAAAATATATATATATATATATATATATATATATATATATATATATACATATATAAAGGTGCAAAAGGCCTTTCTATAACATCACCTTTAGAGAAGGAGAGGCACTATGATAGCTACAAGACAACAATAAGATAAAAATTAGACCTGCTGATAGGGGGACCCTGATGATCATGGATTCTCAGTTCTATCAGGATAAGATGCTTCAGCTTCTTAGTGAAGATTCCATATATGTGAAGGTCACTCAAGAACAGGTTCAGAGACTAATTCTGAATGTCAAAGAGAGACTACATATTTTGTATGAGTTGCTCAAAATGCCACAAGATTTATATAGTACTCTATTGGTTACACATCCTTTGATACCGACCATTAATGGTTTTCCTAAGGTTCATAAGTTACCTGATAAGCCACCTATGCACCCAACAGTGTCTGGTAATGGATGGGTCACTAAAATTATTTCTATGTATATAGATCGGCAACTCAAGCAGTTATTACCCTTAGCTTCAGCGGTCATCAAGGACACAAGGGATTTTTTGTACTCCCTATCTGAATATATTAATACTCTAGAAGAGGGCCTGCATTGTATTATGGCCACGTTAAATGTCAACAGTCTCTTTGCAGTGATCACTAATAGTTTTGGCATGAGTGGTTAAAGAATTCCTCATTTCCACCAATGTATTTGATACCGATAAGATAGGTATGATTGGTATTTTATTGGAATTAGTCTTGGACAATAATATCTTTATGTCTGGACATGATATTTATTGGCAAAGATGGGGTGTGGCCATGGGCACCCAATGTGCCAACACATATACTAATTTGGCATTGGCTAAGTCAGAAGTAGCTGTCATTTTCAACAATAACCCCTTCTCTACTTGGCTGAAGTTTTAAAAGAGGTTTGTAGATGACATCTGTCTGTTATGGGATGGTACTATTGAACAACTAAGTGGGTTTGTCACCTATATATAAAAAACTACCAATTTTCTAAGATTTTCTTTGAAATTTTCTAGTTCCACAATAGACTTTCTTAATGTAATATTGTCCATTAATGACAAGGGACAAATGATTACTGGTAGGTACAACAAGGAATGCTGAAGGAACAGTTTATTATATCTCAGTAGTATGCACTCTTCCCACACCTTTTCTAGTGTGGTAAAGAATCAGTTTCTCTGCATCTCAAGACTTTATACAGAGGATACAGACTACACTACAGCTGTTAAGACTATTACTGAGAAACTTGTAAATAGAGGCTATAAGCAATCTGAGATTGAATGTGAGAAGAATTATATTCAGTTGATCAGAAGTACATCTGGCAGACTGTACTATAAGGGTAAACTGCCAGTACAGGGCAACACAATTTACACAAAATCTGAACATTGTAATAGACACATAATGACTTATTCCGATGATATTGAATATATTTGTGACATTATTAGGTCAAACTGGAAAATTCTTACTTCCAATGTAAAACTTTGAGAGATTATACGTGACAAACCATAATTTAGTTTTAAGAGAAATCATAACCTGAAACAGCTGATTTGTTATAAGAATAAGTCTCTAAATGAAGATGGCAGTGCAAGGAAGGGTACTTTTCAAAGCACTATGTGCAGCTCTTGCTCCCATATGTTCAATACGAATGAGTTTATTCGTCCCTTACAGAACAAGAAATATACATGTCATGAATATGCGTATTGTAGAACATATCATCTTGTATATATTGCCATATGTATCCTTTGTAACTCTTTCTATATAGGCAAGACCAATAGACATTTTAAAGAGCGAATATCAAAGCATCTTAGTAATATTTGGTTGTGGGATTTTAAAAATCCATTAATCAAACATATGCAACTGAATAAGGGACATTACTTTAGGGTTATGGCACTTCAAGTACTGCATGAAGGATCATGTGGTGGAGACATAACTTTAAGGACAGAGCAAGCAGAGATGAGTTGGATCATCAGTATGAGAGCAGACAAGCCTCCAAGACTGAATGCGGCAGTTCCTTTGAAGACCGGACCCGAAAGGGTGTAGAATTTGATGAATATAATTTTTGAATAATTTTTTGCTTTTTATAGTATCCTGGCTTCTGCTTACTCTTCCTTGAAAAAGTTCTGCAGGATTATATGATATATTTGTTGCTAACATATGTCTATGCAATTTTTATGGTAGATTTGCTGGGAATTTTTTTGGCTTTTATGCCATGGACGTTTTATGTTTTGAGGTGATTCTTTTGTTTGTGGTTGCACTTAGAGTGTTATTGACTTACACTGCATAGCCACTCCTCTTTGCTTGTTGTTTGAGTTTTGAGTTGTTTGGTCTGATGGCTTTAGACCACCTAATTGATTAGTTTGTGTTGGCGGCTGTTTTATACTGGGGAGTTTTTTTTTTTTTTGTGTGTGTAGTATTATATCAGTTTTTGGCTGACTTTTGGGGCATTTGCCGTGCTTCTTTGCTTTTACGTTTGATTTAATCCACACAATGATATTTAGCCTTCCTTTATAAATGTGTGCAGTAGATGCACTAAATACTCTCCAGAAGGTGAGCTACTGGATTGGTTTGTGGTTTTTTTTGGCATAGAGGATTGGCTGTTGGTCAACCAATCGATCAGTGAAGCCTGTATGACCACTATGGTTTTCATTCTTGTTTTAATAAATATGTAGGCAATTGCTTTTACTTGTCATTCACCACTCTATAGGTAGGCAGCTTAATCATGCATTCTTGGTTATGTATTCTTTGTTTCCTGGTTGGACCCAGTGTTTAGATAGAGCTGCTGATCGGTTGTTGATCTACCAATCAGTGATTAGGAGTCTCATGCTTCCATATCCAGTTTGACAGAGTTATTTGTTTATTCGGTTATAATTAGAGTACATTTGTATGCTGTTATTTATGCTTTTAATGTATGCACTTATTTTTATGATGTTGGCATGTAGTATTCTGATGTAGATTGAGTGTTTTTGATTGCTCCTGGTTTTATGTGTAGAATTTGAGTTTTGCCGTGTTTGGTTTGTGGATACTTTAGGCAGCTGATTGGACCTAGCATTCAGACAGACCTGCTGATTGGTTGTTGTTCTAATAATCAGTGTTTACATGCCTCATGCTCTTATATTCCACTTGATTCAGTTAGTTGTTTGTTTACAAGTGAAGTATATATTTATGCTGTCATTCAAGCTTCTAATATATGTGCCTATTTGTATGATGTTTGCTTGAAGCATCTTGATGTGGATCAAGTGTTCTCTGATCATTATTGGCTTTGAAATTTAGTAGATATAGCCAAATGTTTTTTTGCTTTGTTTATCAAGCAGGGAAGACAATTTATTCATATGCACTTATTTATTTATTTATTTATAGTGGTTTGTGCTTGTTTATATTTAAAAACAGTGTATGTTAGCTTAGGTAATCTTTATGGTTTTGTACAGTATTTAAGGCTGGCTGTAGCTGATCTTCGATATATTGATATAGGTCACAGCTCAGACATGCAGAGGTTGTTTGGGATTAGATCTATTAGTTAGATGAAGCACATGATTGGTTTTGTAATCACCAATCACACAGGAGAAATTCAGTGCAATGCACTATGTACTTTGCATATTGTTTTAGATGTTACGGCACAAGTATTGGTTCTGTTCTGTTTAAGAGCCAGGATTGTAGTTTTCTATTGGTTATACAATTGATGCTTGTTGCTTATTGGCTATCTAACATCTTGAATTTCAGTCATTGCTGTGCTTTATTAGATCTGATGAAGGATCATTTAGGTCCAAAAGAGCTCCTCTTTATTTATTTTTTATCTTTATTTTGTTGGGGCCTGGGGCTTTATCTGTTGAAAGAACATAAACAGTATTTTCTTCAATTTCCCCCAAAGTTATCTGACCATTAAAATATTCTAGGTCCTCTGCTGATGTCTTAGGCAAAGAATTTGTAGAAAAACAATTCTGTTTTTGCAGCAATGTATTCACATCTTTGGACTAACGCAATTCCCTGTACACATTGGCCATATATTAATATCATAGATGTTGCACTGCAGCATGCCTTCCTTGTGCCCAGTTGCTGACATATTGATTCTCATTTACTTTCCATGATTTCATAAGCTACGAATTTTAGAGATGATGTACCCTTAATCCAGGCAAATCACTTTCATCTTTCCCATCTTTACATCTGAACAGTATGCTGAAAAGTCTTACCGTGTTTTTTTTTTTAATTTCGTAAGATGCCATCTATCTGTGAGGCTAATACACTTGTTTATATCATTCTTCAATACATCTGAGTTTCTACTCCATACCTTTCATCTTTCGTTTTGATTAGCTTTCTTCCTATTAAAGACCTGTAAAGGCAGTGTATTGACCTCTGTCTTCATGTCCTCCCATCTGCCATGCTCATTGGGTTATATAGCTGCCTTGAGAGGAGAAGTGGGCTTGAAGCCCAACTCAGATAGCCCCTCAACCCTCCCTATCTTTCAAAATTATAGGGTCAAGATGCCAAGTGTAGCATGGATTTCCTGCTGATATGTCTAACATTTCTACAAGGACCCTACTGTGATCAGAAAGGGAGCTGTATATATGAGTGTGTGCTTAACAAAACCTTGCCTGTAAGTACTGCTGAAATAAAAATATAATCTAACCTACTTGCACTGCTACCACTGGAGCTAGATTAAGATTTACTGCTGCCTGCATATTCATCACTTCCTTATCTGCCACAAATGATATGTCGCAGAGGTCAAGTTTTGTTGAACTCTTTTGATTAAATGGGATCCTGTCTATGGCTGGATGCACGGTCTCATTAAAATCTCTTCCTAAACTAGAACTGTATTTGACCTTTTCAATGATTCACTGATGTCAGAAAAAGCACTGAGTGGTTCCAACATGTCCATACTGGGACCATAGAAATTAGCAATGGTCACCCCTCCCCACTTACTCGTGCCACCAATAAATCTGACTGATTTCCCTCTTTATTTTTGAAATATGACAGCAATCTCCACTGCAAAAAGTAAGTGTACCAGTGATAAACCCCCTCTTTTCTTTTCTGATTTAGCTCAAACTGAAGCCTCCTACATCTCCACCATTTGTATGCATTTTGAAATTACTTTTTTAGTTTCCTGTCCTGTACGAGTGCAACAATAGATTCATGTTATTTTTATAATTGAGAAGCATCTATTCACCTTATGCCAAGTGTACATGCCTGCACTTTCCAACACAAGATTGTTACTTTATCATGGGGCTGAGGCTTGGTTATTGTGACATTTACAGGCTCCTGCATATTGCCCTGTGAAATAAAATTATTAGAGTCAGCTAGGTCTTGAATTATGTGTATCATTATATACTCCAAAAGTGAAGCAGTAAGAAAAAAAGACACTTTCCATACAACACTTTCAACACAATTATGTTACAAACCATAACACCAAAACAGTGCCTCACAGCCAGGACTGCATACCACTTGAAGAATAAATGTTCACACAGATGGAAAAAAAACATACAAAAGACCAGAACACAGGAAGTAAAAAATGGTTATCCAACTAAAATAAAAAAGTTAAATGAAAAGTGCTTTCATTCTAATAAATTATTACAAGATTTTATTAGAGATAAAAAACAGTTAAAAACATCACTTCCTTATACAACATTAGAACAGGAAGTGGTAAACTTGATTGAACTTTTCAAAAATTTAAAGCAACTGTATGATATTACTACTTGTCAAAATGAAAAATACAAACTCACCCCATTTTTTATTTAAATTTACCCAACAAACAACTTTTCCATTAACATTTCTACTGTTGGCAAATCAGGTTACATGCTTGCAGCTCCCCAGGAATGAATTACAGGTAGAACTATAAACTTGTTTTAGAAAGAAAGGGTTAACTCACTAAGGGCAGACAATATCCATCTGAGGAAGTTCTATGCATGGAATGAAAGTGCTGACGATTTGGCATTTTGTCTTTTAATGTTATTAAAAGTCGATGTTTTAGTTGTTTCAAACCATTCCTCTATATTATTACAATAAATAAACTTGTTCTATAATTCAAACACCATAGCCTTTAGATTTCAATTTTAAAATAGGTAAAATAGAGACAGTGTCATTAAGACTATTAGGTCCAGCAGTAAATCATTTGATCTGTCAGAATAGTTATTTCACTTCTAGCTTATACTTCCATGGTCCACCCTTAAATCTGCTCCCACAGTGTCTAACCCAAAAATCCTGAAAGAATGTCCTTCATTCTGCTGAATATGCATCCAAAGGGTGTTTGTCTGGTTTTATTTTTTAACAGCATACATATGCTCATATATCCTTTCTTTAAAAAATCTCTCAGTTTTCCCTACGTAAAATTTGTCACATGACTGAAGTATAGCAATGTATATTACTCCCTTGGAATTACAGTTGACATAAACATCAAATTTGATATGATCATACCCCTTTACCTTAATACCAATGCTTTCAAAGAAGAGGGAACACTAGTGACATCTACCACATCTGAATGCCCCCTTCCTATTTACTCTTAATCGTGAACAAATAATATTTTTGTTGCCCATTCTTCAATATCATTTTTAATACACCAATCCCTTCTAAAAACTATGCGGGATTGTTACCAGCTTCTATATTAGCTGGTATAATAACAACTTCAAAACAAATGGTATAGAAATTCACTAGTCTAATGTAACCAGTATTACGTTTTGACCACTGGGCAATGGGAATCACAAAGGTCATAGTTTGACCTAAGAGGAAGGCACATTTCTAGTCCAAAACATTGTTCAGGTTTTTGGGCCTTGAAACACTGGGCCCCAAATGGGATCCAAATGGCTCTTGTTACTAGACTAGTCTAAATTCTCCAGGATCTCTGGTGAAGGAACTGGTATGAGAAAGGAAAATCCTGCTTAACCATGGAACAGATTGTCCCATGGTCAGTCCTTTTTCTATGCACATAAAAAAGTTAAGCAAACAGCCTTTGCCACAACAGCAGGCTAGCAATTTACCTCCGCCACAGGTGGATGACTGCTGTGGCCATTTATTGTACCTCAGACCACTCATCTTTTAATCTGAATCCCTATGGTATGGCACCTATAGCCACAATGGACTGGGGCTTGCCACATCCTGTGCAGCTGTTGAGGTCCCATCAATGTGCAAGGGAGAACCATTCTTGCTTGTCCTGGAAAAGGAAACAGAGAAGGTTTTCCCACTGTATCAAATTCCTGTTCTCACCCCTGGGGAAGCAGCAGCTGCCATTAGTAACATGGTTGACCCCATTTTTTCCTATCAAAAAGAAACAGAAAATCAAGCATGTATCTCCTCCTCATCAAATTTCTTTGGATAGAAGTAGTTACTAGGACTGCTCAAGGTTTGATTAAAGCTATTCATTCTTCTTGTAGAGTACTTTCTGGTAAAAGAAAGAGGGCTACCTTTTTTCCTGAAGAGATACAAGATTCTGAACCTGAACAGGAATGTTCAGGGACAGATTTAGGGTTTTATTCTTAAATTTCTGATTCAGACTCAGATAAGAGCTTACTTTTTAATTCTCCTTGTGAAAGTTTCTCTTTCAAAGACACTATTGCTAGAATGTCTCAGTGTTTTCAGAGGGAGTACACCAAGGTTTCTCAGTCTCTCAAAAATACTATGAGTCATTACAGAAGGATTTTTCAGAACCTACAGCCATTCTTCCTGCCCTGTCTGTTTTAGAGGATGTGTGTCTTACTGCCTGCAGTTTCCTGATAGCCAAATAGCTGTCCCTGAAAAGGCAGATAGGAGGTATAAAGTTCCAGTCTTTTAAATATTTATACACTATTCCCAAACTTGACCAAAACTCTATAGCCTTAGTTGACTCCTCCGCTGCTCATTGCAATCTTACTCTTTCTAATAAGGACTTAAAAGAAAAAGTCATGGACATTCAGAATTGCCATTTAACTGAAACACCTGATGTCCTTAAAAGGTAACTTTTATATATCCCATGTCGCCTCTAATACAAGAGGTTTAAGGAATCACACAGTGGAAAGTCTAGCTTTGCTAGATTTTTCTTTTTGTTTTTTAACTGATTCTTTCTAACTAATAAAGATGGGGAAATTATTGATAGATATGGGAAAAAAAGTGTGTGCTTCTGTAGTATTGAATTTCAGAACTTTAAATTGTCTGGCTCATATGTTAAAGTTTATTCTGACATATTGTGAAAGTATGAGGAGTGTTTTAGCTACCGTTTCTTCTTGTGAAGTAAAACTCTGCTTCAAATAACTTAGATTCTTCTATTGCAAAAGTTAACATTCATTGTTTGCAGTGTGTGTGTGATTCTATTCATACTTCTTCCAGGCTATGGCCACAGGTACAGTTTTAAGGAGGGTTGCTCTGCTACATTCTCAAAACCTTCCAGATTATGTTAAAAATGAGATTTTAAATTGTCTTTTGGATAGATATTTAGTGTTTGTCCCCTCTGCTACACAGGTGATCAAAAGTGGGATGAAAGGGGAAAGCTGATCCCGGGAATATCTAAGATTTTTCAGCACTCCTTTTCTTAACTGTCCAAGGGATCTTCTCCTCATCCAGTTTTGGCAAAAAACAGAATAAACAATATCAACAGAATTCAGGTAAACAGATTTTTAAGATGAAGAGACAAGGAGGTTCCATAAATAAGTCTCAATCCTCCTAAAACCAGTGACACTCCAACAAGTTTTAATGACTATTCAAGAGACCTTGTGACCCCCATCCACCCTGGCCCTCTTTCTCTTCCAAAAAGCCTGAATTAACTGTTTCAGACAAATGAGTTCTGAAAATCATTCATTGGGGTTACAGATGGCAGTGGGAGGAAATTATTTCTTTTCAGAGAGTAATTTCTCATCCTGCAAATCAGACTGTTTTGTTTCCACCTGTTCTTCATCACATGCTGTCACAAGAAGCGATAGAACCAGTTTCTCCTTCCCAGGTGGGGAAGGGGTTTTATTCAAGGATGTCCCTAGTCCCAAAGAAAGACAATGCTTGTGGAGCAATTATAGATCTTTCTTTCCTAAACCTGTTTGTGGTAGTGCCCAAATTCATGCTGTCTCTTCTTCCTCTTTCAGGTTTCCTAGTAACACTTGACTTAAAAGATGCTTGTCATCCCTTTCCTATACAGTTTCTTAAGGTTTTGTGTATCTGGGTCACTTTATCTGTTCTCTGCCTTACCATCCTGCCTAGAATGCTTATAAAGTGTCTAGCTCCAGTTTTACCTTATCACAGCCTACAGAGTATCCACATTTTCTGTATTTAGACAGCTTGCTTATCTTTTCAGAATATTTTTCAAAATGTCAGAAATCTCTCTCTTGGGTGAGAGATCTCTAGTACATGCTGGGATTTGAAGAAAACATTCAAAAGTCTTTCTTGAATCCCTCACACAGGATTGTGCTCCTGGGATATCAACAAGACACCTCAGTTCAAAGAGCTTTTTCCACAGCAAAACATAGATCTTTATTTTGATATATTTATAATGTTTTCCTCTCAGACTTCAGTGACTGTGAGGGAACACCTCAGGATTTTGATCTCATGACATCTATGGGTCTCACGATACCCCTGACAAGACTATACATGAGAAAGATACAGTGATATCTGAAATTTCTTTGATCCCAGCATCAACAGCCTTTATCTTTTACCAGAAGTGGGGTTTCTCTGAAGAGAAATCACTTGGAGGAGACAGTAGATATCCTTAAATCAAGGTCTTCCCTTCTCTCTCTCCCTGCTCCAAAGCAATCAGTCACCATAGATACTTCAAACTTTGTTTGTAGAGCATTTGCAGGGTAGATAAAAGTACTGCCAGTGTGGGACACCAAGGACAGATGCAAGCACATAAATATCAAAGAGATGCTTTCCCTGATCAAGGCACTCAATTCCCTGGACCATCTTTGGTCCCTTGGACCTCTTGAAGTGGTTACAGACACTACCACAGTGATGTGGTACATCAACAGGCAAGAGGAAACCAGGTTGCACCCTCTTTGTAGATCAGTCAAGTTAGCTTGTGATATAGCCTCACAGTCTCACTCTACAGGTATCCTATATTTTGCCATAATATAACTGTATAGCAGACAGACTGAGCATGACCAGTACAGACCCAATCCAAGATCATGGGGTCTTCCAAGATTTGGTCCATTTGTGGGGAGTTCCTCAAGTAGGCCTCTTTGTCTCATCTCTGAACAATCAACTGGTAAAATTCTGTTCCAGGACTCCTTACATGAAGGCCTGGAAGATAGATGCCTTTCCTTAGGACAGAAGTGTTCCCGCAAGCCTTTTCACCTGTTACACTAATATTCAGGGTACTTCTGAAAATTCAGAAGGAATCCCCCAAAATCAGATTCCCTTCTGGCTCATGTAACCATGGTCCCCTTTCTTTTGGAAATGACCACTGGCAAACAGAGGTGTTTGACACACCGTGACAATTATCATCTTCAATTAACTGCCTGGATGATAGGGTCTTAATTCCTTTTAGGAACCTATTTTCTGAGGACAAGCAACAGGTACTAATGGAGGCAAGAAAGCTTGCTGTTACTAAATCATATATTAGCAAATGGAAAATGTTTTACATTTGGTGCCAACAACATAACCAGCACCCATTCAGGGCTGGTCATTCTCTAGTTTGACATTTGTGTGAGTTAGTATCCTATGGCATTTCTTATACCATCTATCAAGATTCATTTATCAGCCATATCAGATGTCTGCTTATGGATCTTCTTTCAAGGCAGTCACATGTCAAAATGTCCTTGAAAGGGGTTTTGCATAAAAGGCCTCCAAATAAACTGGTGGACCCTTCATGGGATCTTAATTTTCTGTTAGAGAAACAAATACTAACCCCATTTGAATGAGCTACTCTAGCTGACTTGAAGTTCTTAACATGTAAAACAGTTTTATTAATTGTTCTGACCTCTACAAGAAGGGTATCTGAGTTTCAAGCTCTTATGTTGAGTCAACTCTATCTCATTTTCCACAAGAATAGGGTTTCTTTGAGAACTAATCCCTCTTTTATGCCTAAAGTGGTATTTGAATTTACTTTAAGTCAAACTATCCATTTCCTCGTTTTCTTTCCTGAACCTAAAATGAGGGAGAAAGGATACTCCATTCCTTGGATGCCCACAGACAACTCAAGTACTATCTTGATAGAACTAAATCTTTTAGCTCATTGGATCAGTTGTTCATTTCTTGTGCATTTCTTGTGACGGTAAGAAGAAGGGACAACCAGAGTCAAAACAGACTATTTCCAAATGGTTGTCTAATGCTATTTCCTTTTGTTATACTCACCATAACAAATTTATTCCAGGCAGAATCAAGGCCCACTATGCAAGAACCTAGGCTCTGTCTATGGCATTTTGGAAATGGTTGGATTCTAAACGTATTCTAAAAGCTGCTTCTTGGTCCTCTGTACATACTTTTACAAAGCACTATAAGCTGGATTCTTTCTCTAGGTTTAGGTCATGCTTTGCTTGGACCACTTCCCAGGGGATCCTGGACCCTTATTCTTTCATCTCCCAAGTATTGTTAGCCATTGTAATCTACCCATATAGCTAAGGCTACTGCAGCAGTGACCAATATGGAGAACATATTACAGTTATGTAAGTTGAACTTACTATAACAGTTCATGTTTGAAAGATCACTGCTGCAGTAACTGCTCTCTCAGTCCCTCCATCCTCCTTGTTTTTTGATGTGCTTCTTTACCAGAGAGTGGACATTTATGTTTTGTTATTCCTAGCTTTGTGCTTTCAGGGCTCAGCCTCCCTCTTTGTGCTGGCAGTAAAGCTTTGAAGGGCTTCATGCCCAAACTTATCTTTTAGTCAGCTCATCTTGAGCTGCTTGGCAGTTTGGCTGCATGGAAGGTGCCCTTGAAGCTTTGGAAACTGGCAAGATGTCATGTGCTTGACAGGATATAACCTGTATATAAGGCTACTACAGCAGTTGCCATTCAGACATCTACTGTTATGGTAAGTTCATCTTACACAGCTGTACATAAACCTGTAATATATCTGTTAATGTAATCAAGTCATGGCTAATTTGGTCAGTAGTTCAGCTGACTTACCTGATTAACAAAATAATATAATTATAAAATAAAGTAAAATAAAGTCTTTGAATTAAATAAATTATTTATTTATATGAAATCATTTATAAAAGTAAAATGAAAAAGAACCTACACAACATCCACAGAAACATTATTTCATTGACAACCTTTAGTACCTATTGGCTTCAATGAGAGAACAGAAAATGTCTTGTACTTTTTATAATATAAATAAATTTGTGGTCTTTATCTGGCAGCTATGACAATCAATATAATCCTTGTGAAGATTTCATACACTCCTGCTATTACTTTTCTTTAACTATTTGTCAACAACCTTGTGACTCATGCTGTAAGGACTTCATAGCAAACAGCAGTACATGCTTGGTGTGGGTGACAAACCTAATCTTTAGTCTTTTGCATCCTAATCAACATCAAAATATAACTAGTAATAAAGATCTTAATAGCTGTATTGTGATAGCCTTCATCCACCTAAGAATTTGTCACCAAACCCTATATCTGCAAATGTCCTGCACAAAAAAATTCCACTGTTCCCACTGCCATATCCATAAATGTCTGCACCAGCCACAAATTATCTACACAGTATTTCCCTATTACAAACTTTACCTCTCCTTCCTCAGTCAAATATGGCAGCCATCCCTCAAGTCTAATTGGAAACACCATTGCCTATATCTTTACTTGCACATTTATTAAGGAGATATCCCAATAGTCTCTAAACTCCATAAATTGTTTTTCAACTTACAAAGGTTAACTAGTTCCACTGTGATACATAAGTTACTTCTGAATAAGTAGCATCTCCTTTTAATTTTCAGTTCTCTGAAAGTCAGCATATCCATCACTCTGAGAATTTCAGTCACACTAATTGGTTTCATATCTCGGAGCTTCCGTGTTAGATAGCTTGTGATATCTCTGTGAAACCACCACAATTACTTCCCCCATGGCACTGCCTTCTCTGTGTGCTTCATATTGATTAATTCATTTAACACTATCTCCCCTTGTCTTTACATACACATTTAGCTCTGTCCCCTGCATGCTGTTCCTCTGTGCTGTATTTCTTTGATCCACCAATCTGTCATTATCTAGACATACACTATGCAGTTTATGAATTTTCCTGTTTTTTACTTCAGCCACCTGTATCAATAATAGCAGATAGGTTTAAAGTGACAGCTATCCATCTAACCATCAAGTTTGCTAAGGCACTGAGACATTCTCCTGAAAATAATAAAATAAAAATATTTTTTAAGAGTATCTGCAGGAGAAAATAAAACAAAACATGAACTGCCTTTTTCAGTCTATGGCTGAGTTTTGACTATTTAGTTTCTCTTCCTGCAACAACATGTGCTTTCAAATGCTTATTTCAATGCTTACAGGTCACAGAGACAATTACATTCTGCTTCCCTTTATGCCACAAAGAAGAGTTTCTTAAATCAAAGAAGTATGTTTTTTATGTTTTCAGACAGTTGAAAAGCATATTTATTTTTCAAACAATTATAGCAAAATGTAATTTTCTTTCTCTACGTTGAAAGTAATTTTTCAATTATTTACAGGAAGTGCATTCTATATGTATATAAAAATACTTCTTGTCATGTTATACACAAAAATAAACATTTTTGTAACATTTTAAATCAAATTCCAGTAGCAACAAGCAAGGATTCTGGTCTTTTTGAAACTGCATCTTGTGAGATAAATTCATGGGCCCCTTGCCAATAAACCTCAAAGCACTACAAAGAAGTTTATTTGATATAAAATTAAAATTGCCCACATTATACTAAAAGTTTGTCTTCGTGTTAAAAGCCTTGCGTTATGATGAGATTACCTTTAATTAACCTTTTGCATTAAAAGGCAATCCTTTAGCTAACCTGCTTGCATCAGTTCATGATTTATGTTTCATTCCTGAAAATCCATCCTCTTATCACTGACTTAATTTTATTAAGCCCTTGCACTGTCAGTGAAGCATCTCCCACTCTGTTAATCTGCAGCACAATACCTGGACAATTAGTAAGGTACCTTTGTTTTATTTGCTGGACCAATCATCTCTCCTCCCTCCCTCACCTAGATCAGCTTTATCATACCACTGGACAAAATCTACTCTATCCATACAAAAGCATGATTATAAACTCCAGTTTGCCTGTTTTGGTCATCTTTTTTTCCCCATAACTGCATCTCGAGTGCACCAGAACCCCACCTAGTCTGTCATTGCTGTGCCTATACATGGGCCCAATAAGTGAATATGATATGCTATTTATGGAATGCCTTCTCTGCGCTCCTCCACTTCTTTCTTTGTGTGTGTAGTTTATTATGTGTTTTCCTATTAAATGTCCTGGCAATTGTGTCATGTGGGGAAGTGCACATTTCCTAACCAGTAAGTTCTGCATTCACTCAGGTTTTACACTTTCCCCTCTCTTTGAACAATATCCAGACCAAAAAAAACATTGACTGTATACCTCAGGGCATGTAAAACTGCAGGTACACAGATGCTTCATCTAACTTTATTTATTTATGTTTTTACTCAGATAGCACATACATCCATTTGGACCATTTTCAAACTCAGACACAGGTATATAATTTACATATGAAACCAAATAAATTGTAGTTAGTACAAACATAAAGGCAGAAAGAAGTATTAATAAAATTATGCACCAGATGTTGATATTAACTAGAATATTGATTGAATTATATAGGTTCATAGGTTTGTAGAATGATACTAGGCTATTGGCATGGAGGCCCTTATAAGCCTAGCCAAGAATTTTGCCCATGTTCCCTCAAAGTCATCACCTGTTTCCCCTGTCCAACGGGGACACAGGTGGGATCCCAGGGGTGTATTTTCTGTTTCCCATCCAGTCATCCTGGTTCCTCTTAAAAATGGCTAGAGAGGTACTCTTGACATGGAGTGGGAGTTTTATCTACAGATGGGGGAGTCTTTGGGAAATAAATCTGTCCTGCCAACAAGTTCTTTTAATGTCACAGACCAGGTTAAGGCCTTGCATGCTGGCTGCACGTGTGGAGTTTGTCTTATTGATATGCTGCAACTCCACCTGAAATGGCCTTGTATGAGAGACACAGGTCACCTCTGAGCAGTCTATATGAGATTGCATAGAGGGACAGGGCTTTTAGCTTATCTGAATGTATCTATAGGTATTCGGTTTGGAGTATGGTCATCTGAACATGAGCTTTGTGACATTATGGCTGTATTCAAACTGCCTTTTATAATGATAAATATTATTTTCTCCTTCACTTTGCCATTATGTATCAATAAATAGTTATTTAAAACCTGAGAAGTGAACACATATATTTGATGAGTTGTTTTTAACCAGGATTTCAATGAAATTTGCCCATAAAAATGTATCTGAACTCTTTCTACCACTAATGTATGAAAAGTGTTTAATTTTGCTTCACCTAATACATTTCCTTGCAAAAATACATTCAGTTAATCTGCTTAAGCATCTGTTATTTTTAGAATTTTAAATGTTTAGACATGTGCTTTTATGAAATTACAGGACAGTATCCATCATCTTTGTGTGTTTAAAATGAACTCTCTTTCATAAATTTGGTCTGGCTTATATTTTTGAAGGGTATTTTTCATGTGTAGTGTAGTATATGATCTCTTCTGTTACTTATTTAAAATTATACTTTTGTTACTTATTTAAAATTATATCCATGCTCAAACTTGATCCTCCCTAGTGTAACCCCATCCCATTCTGGTTAGCCCTGCCCATGCATTTTCTCCATGCAAACCACCATCTGTTTCTAGTAGAAACTTACAAATCATATTCAGGGCTTTAACACTCATGATTTCTCATCCAACTTTGACTGTGAATGATATTTTTTTCTTTGTATTCATTGAAACAAACACACACACACACACACACACACACACACACACACACCACAAGCACACAACTTCTATGTTCCTACATTCAATTACATTTATATCAGCAGAAGAAGCCAATTGGCATAGAAAGCCTACAATTTAACTGATTCCTTTAAGTGCATCTAATATGCTATCTCCCTTTTTCCCTCATTTCCACTTCACATATTCCCTTGAATGCTCCCATGGAGTTCATCTTTGGTATTCCTTCCAGAAATGTCTGCATTGAGCTAAAACCTTAACCAGGAAAAGAAACATTTTTCAAATACAGGAAGTGTACATGTGTTTTTGATCAGACTTTCTCTATCCTGAGAGACAGCATTCCTGTGGTACATGCTCTGAGATGAATTGTTGGAACAAATGTATCCCACCTAAAGGGAAAACAATTTTGTGGTGTGTTTAGACTTTTGTGTGAAGTAAACCCAAGTTTGTCCTTTTAACAAAATGACAACATTGCAACAACTGTTATAGACCATTGCAGCTGCAGCTGAGGGTATGGTGGTGGCCACTAAATCCATGGCAATGCCAAAGACTCTTCCACTAATGAAACAACTAAACAGAGAGGATGAACATGAGGCATACCTGATTACCTTAGTGTGGTATAAATACAGAGAAGTTTGCAAATCTAGTAACCGGGCTAGAATTCTCTCTACTTACTTTAAAACCTTTGTGTAAGTGTAGGAGACTGAATATCAAGACAATGAAAAAAGTAAATAAGGCACTATTACCTTGAGTAGGTGTTATTTCTGAAACACAGCCCCAGTGTTTCACAGATGAGCATTTTCTCCTTTCAGAATAATAAGTGTATGTAAGTTATAGTTTGATCATGACAGTTAACATACTAGAAATAATCTTATTGAAATATTAACCATTGATAAACTTAGGATAGTTTTGCCTGCTTTTTACAAAGGTGTGTGTGTTTCAAACTGGATAAATTTGACAAAATTGCTGTTCTATTATTACAGAGATTATGTTTAAAGCTCAACAATCCAGACCTAAATCATGTATCATATTCTGAAAATAGACAGAAAACATCAACTGTAGACATATTCTGTTTTAAATATGGGAAAATGGGTCATATAGCTAGTTTTTGTACCAATAATATTAACACTGTTATACCTGTAAGGAATGTAACCAATGATAAACATGTAACTAATCATCTTTAATATCAGGACTGTGATAAAGGCCATGAAAAATAGCCACATCATCCTTTTATTACTATGCAGCTATTTGATTAATTAAATACAATGTCTTAGTAGAAAGCACAGAGCTGTGAAGACTACTAAGGTCACACTTATAAAGGGACTGTATGTGCGTAAAAAGAAGACCCTTTAAAAAAAGGCAGTTAACTTAGTCTGTAATCATGGGCTTCAGAAACACTATTTCATTACTCACAAAGAAATGCAAAGTGTATTTGGAATGTACCTCATTCTGTTGCTTTAGATCCTATTTTTACGATATGATAATAAGGAAATATTTTCTGCTTGTTGAATATTTGAGGAGGCAATTGGAATAAAGTAATTATTTTCTTCTTCCTAGCAACAGGCTGCTAATAATTAAGGCCAGTAATATACCTCTGCTATACCAAGAACAAATGGGGGCAACCAGATGATGACTTTTATAAAAACTCATGACTCTAACAAAGAGCCCTAAAGACTCAAACATGTGGGTATGGGCACCATTTGAAGTCATATGCCACCATATATCTATGAGAGGGCTGTCTGTGGGGCAAAAAAGTAGAATGAAGATGGTAATATGGAAAAATGTAGCCTGGAAAAGTGTTACAGAGAAGGGAATAAAAATACTATAACTAAGGAGAAGGACTCTCACAGAGAAAAGGGGTACTCCACGCGTATGAAGTTAAGAAATATGGAAATGGAGAACTTGAGATGATCTCTAAACTTTCTATCCAGCTAAAATAGAAAGCTTTTACAATGGAAAATTGTAAGCAACAGGAGAGTGTTGAGGAATAAAATGTTTGACATATTAAAGATACACTAATTTAATAAAAAAGGAAGAAACAGTACCTACTCAGAGACTTAAACCGGCTTCAGTCATTAGTAGCTAGAAACTCTAGGGAAGAATCTAAATATATATAATAAGGCTATCTTTAAGTAAGGAAAAATAATTGAATATAAATCCTTTTCAAATGAGTAGCAGTTTACAGAACAAAAAAAATTACAGTGGTCAATCATAGTAAGACAAAGGGGAGCACCCAAAAGAAGAAAAGATATTGTGTGTATGGTGGTCACTCATACTGAAACAAATGGAGTACAAACTGAAGATTGCTAGGAAAAGGAGAGGGTACCATATCTTGAGAGGCAAAATAACCTTGAACATAGCCTGTTGAGGCAAAATCCAGGAACCCTAAGCAGATGAAAAAAAAAGGATCTATGCATTAGGTTTCTAAAGAAAGTGACCATAAAAGAAATGCGTAAGTAGAGATAGCTACTGATACTAAAGTCTATGGGCATGAGCTGCCTGTCTTAGGAGAAGAGTTTGACACCGAGACCCTGATCTCAGTGTTTGTACAAGAGGACACATTGCCTTCTAACTAATTACATTCTTACTCTGAACAAAATCCACTATTGGTTGATCTCTAGGTAAGCTAGATAAACATTAAAAAAGGCACAGTGGGAAGACAACACTCTGAACAGAGCAAAGTATACTTGTGCAAGTGTGTGTCCAGCTTCTCAAAGGTCAAAAGGTCCATTAATTACAAGACAGCCTACTACAAAGAAATCCCTTGAACTGTGCCTCAGCTCCTTGGGTGGTGAAACCCTGGATAGCGATGTATTTGTCTGAAACAACTTCTACTTCTCTTGGCTTTGAGATTGAGTGACACTAAGATAGTATAGGTTAGTGAGGTGTTATCATATAGTGAAAACAGTTAATCAAGTTGATGTTAGTTTTAGCAATAACCACCTAAATCAACTTGAAGTTGATCTACTACTAGGCGTTCTCAGTTTTTCTGCTATTTGTCCTTAACTGTACTTCCCTTCCCCTCTTTCATCTTCAGGATGTTGTCTTCTCCGGTCTATCTGCTATTCACACTCTTTCCTTCCCACATCTTTCCCTGTGCTAGTCCTCACTTTTTTATCATATTTTCCAGTCCCGTCTTCCTCTCTTTTTTGCCACATTTTGGCTATTTTTTCATTCAGCCATTATTAACACAGAAAGCTCCATTATAATACTAAGAAAAAAACTATCCAAGCAAATCAAGTCACCACAAGCTCCCTGATTATTTTTGGACTGAAGAGAGGGTAAGATTGTTTTAGAAAATCCTACGTGGAGTAGTAAAAACAAGGCATTTGAATTGTCCCTCCCCTGAACCCTCTGTAGATCTACCCTTTTACTCCTCCAGCACTATCTTTTTTTTCTCCTGCACTACTTTTAGGGATATCAGTTTTCATTGTCTGCAGTGGATTGTTTAGGTGATAGGTAAGAAGCATTTTTATGATATAGTAAAGCAAGGTATTTGCATTTCCTCTGCAGTTTATAGTGTTTCACTCGAATGCTATACATTTTCAGAAAGATTAACTTCCTCATTTTAAACATAAATATTTGTTTTCTTTGCTTGGGATTTACAAGCTACTTCACTCATATTAATTGATTTTCTTGTAAACAGCTGTGCCTTTCCCCATTGATAGTTTGTGATACTTAGCTTGCTGGGGAAATTGTCATCTTCTATTTTATGCAAATGCTGACTGCCAGATTGTCACGTGTTTTATAAAGGATGTCAGTAGAAACAGCAGAAGTGTAACTGCTGAATTAGAAAGTAATTGTAACAGTAAAAATTTCACAGACCAATCATTTCTTAAACTTCGTGCATGTAATTATTCTTTTCTGTTTTAATTATGTCTTTTAACTGTATAAATGAAAACTGCTGAATTTACTTCGAAACAGCAAATAGTGAAATTTCCTGCTTGAGATGTTATTGCGACATGCTTTTATCAGAAGCCCAATTGTGTCCTTGTAGCTAGCATGTCAGCAGTTATTACATCATGCTAAAGTATAAATATGCAGAGTAATAATCAATAATATAAGAATTAAATATTAATTGTTAGCGGAGTATATAATTATATGCAGCTGTTGAATTTATAGTCTATTTAACCAGCTACTTTCTAAGAATTGGATTTTCAGGAATTAATAGCATTGACATTTCAGACTGTGCAGTTTTGAACTACAGACCAGAGTATTGCTTCTCATGATTGCTGATTGGTTTATTAGTCTTACATAACGTATGCTGCCTCTGCCTGTATTCACTCAGGTGTAATATAATTTATTTCAGTTATGCAGGAATAAGTGCAATCACAGCATTAAATAATTATGCGGTTTACTTTATGTGGGTACTTGGTTTAACAAGAATTATGCTCTTTAGACTATTTCTTATAAAGATAATTAATTTCAAAGAAAAGGCACACATTCTCGCAACCATTTCACCTTTCCATAGTATCCAAACAAATGGAGCACCATGGTACTTATTTATAGTTAATTCTGATCTACTCAGACTCAGCTCTTACGCAATAAATTTGATTCATTGTACCGCTAAGTTTGGTGCTAACTACCAGCTGTGTGAATTCATAGCATTCCTTGGCTCTTTTTGAAAGCAGTTACACTACTAAAATTGGATCAAAATCTGAGCTCCCTTTCTTCAAAGCTTTTTCCTCTGCCCTCAGATCACAGTAATTGTGGTACGTGTTTGCATATGTGTTTTGTTAACTCTCCTGTACTTTTGCTTTATTCTAGACTATTATTTGACTGGAAAAGAGCACACTTCTTTTCGTAATACCAGCTTATCAGCTATGATCTGTCAATATCTTGATAAATATGGCAGATCAGTTGCCCACAACACATTGTTCTTTGAGTTGAAACTGCAGTACCTGCTTTGCTATAATTTCCTGTTTGTAAGCACAAATCTAATTTGACACAAATAATTCTGTTCTGACTTAAATATTTTTTAATTTGAACTATTGCTTCATTTAATTTGTTTAATTGACTGCCAAAACAGCTGATTTAGACATGAATTTATTTATAAAAGTTGCAGGTAGATACAACTCTTAAATATATTGAAATTGAAATGGACAATTTTACTTTTTCTTTTTTAACAGGTAGTGGAAGCAGGTGTCTGAGATTTATATGGCCACAATGTCCATTAAACTCCAGGCAGTGTGCTACAAACAAATTCCTTGGAGTGTAGGCCAGATTTCATAAAGTTTGGAAGCTATTTGTGGACATTGCATAATGCTGAAGGAAGACTACAGATCACCTGGAGCAGACCCAATTCCAGAATTCACACTGAAGGTAAACCGAGTGCTTAGGTATTCAGCATTGGATAATGAGGTATTCTGTGCATGTCAGTCTGATTCCAAAACACATCATGCACACACATAGCAACTCAAATGCAACAAATGGCCACCCTCCCTGACTCTGTTTCAAATTCTTCGGTGCATACTTTCCGGACATTAAGGAATTCAAGTGAATACTACAGATTATGGTGAAATCCATTGCAAAACAGGGGTAAAAAAAAAAAAATATATATATATATATATATATATATATATATAAAATTCAACCTGCTAATATAGTGCAATGGGCTGCAGTTATCAAAGCCATAAATGAGGCTGTGGCTGTGCATCTTAGAAGTCAGCCAGCTAGATTCAGAGCAAGGCTGCAACTAAGCCAGCAAATACTTGACAAATACTGTCTAGACCGACAACTTGTATAGGTTGTCTGCAACATGTGAACCACACACATATCTATGCAGACCAAATGTAAGGGAATCGCATCCTACCTGAAACTAAAGTGTGTCTCAGCTTAAGTGTACTTGCAGCTGGTACATTCTAGAAGCACACAGGGGATGCTGTGGGAGTATCACAACAGACAACTGACAGTTGTAGCCTGGCAAAATTCCTGAAAGCAATGTGCAGCTATGTGGATGACTGCATACACTTTCTGTCTACAACCATGGAACAGAAAACTGTAATAAATCAGTTCTATAACACAGCAAAATTCTCACATGTACTTGGTGCAATAGATTGTACACATGTACCAATCAACACACCAGTATATCCAAAAGCAGACCTATACATAAACAGAAAGGGATGGTCATCCATCAGTTGCCAGGTTGTGTGCAGAAGATGGCAGCATAACAAACACCATGGCAGCACACCCTGGAAGGGTCCATCATGCTGCCAGTTGGAGGGAAAATAGGCTCAGGGCTGGATTCCAGCAAAGGGAAATACCTGAGGGACTGCTACTGGGTAATTACAGAACACAGTTAGACTGCAGTTTAAGGATACCCCTCTCAACAATATCCATTATGATCAAAAATGTTTTTATTGTCCGCAACAGGTGACCTCATACTGTGAGCCATCAAACCCTGCAGAGGATGCCTACAATACAGAACACACAACAGCCAGAAACACCACAGAGCATGTGTTTGGTGTCTTAGAAGCAAGGTTCAGATGTCTAGACACATCATGGGGTGCACAGCAAGACACACATGAAACAGCAGCAAAGATGATGACAGTGTGTGCCATGCTGTGCAACAAACTATCCAAAACACATGGCAGTCTTCCAGCTGCAGGTGTGAGTGAACTACCCCCCAGAACCCCAAATGTCAGAAGAGGATATCCCACAAGTGTCGGAGGAGGAGCAGAAAGACATAAGGGACAGAAGTCACAGGCATAGGCAACATAGGGTGCAACCAAAAGTGCAGGCCCAGGCAAAATTGGCAGCATCGGACTCAAATATCTGAGTCATAGTCACGTGCTCATGACAACACAGACTGAACATTGATGTTCAGGTGTTGCCACAGCACAGCAACACACATTGCATCTAATGGAAAGTACCCACTTGATGTACACACTGAGCATCACACATAATATAATCATAACATATTCTAACATGAACATAATTAAATGTGTCAAATCACAGATCAGCTCAGGGCACAAGTGAGAGAGGTATGCATGCACTCTCAAACTGTCGTATCGCTATACAGTAAACAACAAGAGACACACATCAGCTACACATACATATCTCTACAATTTAATAACATAAAAAGAGAACTCACACAAGACATAATGCAGAAATTTTAATTTCAGAAAACAAATATCACAGTAGAGTGGTATTGTAGTAATATGAGCCAGCTATGCATACTACACCATTGGACACACTCTAACACAGTCTCAGGTGACCTCGCTAACATCTCACCCCACAGTCTGCTCTGCACTGACCACTTACAGACACAACTTGACCTGGTTCTCCACAATGGAAATGGATGGGGCTACAACACCATATTGAGATGAAGGAGCATGACTGCAAGTTGAAGGCTTTGTGACTAGTGGGACCTCAGCAGATGGGCAAGCAGCTGAACAGTGTAAAGACTGGACCACAGACATTCTGTATGGCCAATGGTGGTCCTTCATAGTTGACCTGCCTCTCACATTTCACAATCTGCTGAGCACAGTCATGGAATGGAGAATCCTGCTGGCAGTATGACACTGCTGCAGTACTGTAAAGGGCAGGGTTTCCACCTACCATACCACAGCTAGCAGACTTTTATTCTCATCAGCCACTACATCCATAATCTCACTGTGTCTGCACTCTTGTCTTTCACCCATGACACATAGCTGGTGTGCTACCCGATCTGTGGCATCAGCAAGTACACTGACATCTGAATGATGCCACTACTGTGACCATTCATTTGCCTTCAGCAGGAGGCAGACACCTTCTGACACCTGACCATGCACACCATCTGCTTGCCTAGATCTATAACAATGCTCTGTTCCTGGTTGTTCTGTGGAATTACCAGAAGTAGTGATCTCAGCTGTGGTGTGCTCATCAATAACCTTACTTTGTTCAACATCCACTGTGGCAGCATCGTTTGAATAGCTATACAAGTGGACCTCCACATCTGAGGCTATACCTACTGTAACATCACTGTCAACATCATGGATGGAGTCTCCAAACAACTGAAGGTTCTCTGTGACATAATACCATGCTGAGACACTTCATGAACAACATCATGTTTACTGGATGGGCTGTTGGATGATACAGATGGCTATTGGATACAAAGACACAGATCAGGACTATGTGCCTACATCACATGATGGATGTCATCAAAGACATGGCATATATATCTCACTGCAATATGACAAATAATAATAATAATAATGACTTGACTTATAGTTTACTGTAGGCACGTTTCACAGAATGTGCACAAAATAAGTATATGATCTGTTTAGATAGAAACATATTAAAAAAAAAGAAAAACACACCTGGCACGCACTCTTGAGAAGATGGTGATTTTGAACAGGGATGAACTTTAATTAGTGTAGGGAAAAACAGCATTACTGATCATAACATTGCCACCATTAACCAAGTGAACACAGTTAAAACATGCAGAATGTGTGACATAAACATACCACTCATATATGCACTTCAGGACATTGATACAGACTGACCTAGGAATGCTAAGACGGATCTAGTATTTATGGAGGTCAATTAGAGGACTGATAGCAAGGACAGGTATGAAACATAGTGAATAGTATACCACTGACAGACTGCTGCTGTGTAGAGGTTGTTTGTTGTACAGTGGATCCTTCAATGGGAAAGTAAAGAGAAAGACAGAACAGTCATGTATTTATCAAAAATAATACTGACAGCATCACATCTACAACACAGTACTATGGGCTACAAATATTTATATGATTGGTGCTGCAACTGTACAGCAGATGGACCTGCATTGACAAATATTGACAAAAAATGTCAGGTATCAGATGTGCTACACTTTGAAAGCTATGACAGTTTTGCTGTAACATACCTGGTCTGTCAGCATTTGAAAATGCATGAGTTGCCCCTCCAATGGATGTACCTGTAGTATTCAATGGCAGGGAAACAACAATATGACAGTACACAGCAGTGCCATGAAATGAGGTGGAGGTACTAACAAGGTAGTGCTAACAGCAACAGTATAGAGAAACTCACCTTCCGATCCCTGGTGTAAGCCCTAAGTAGATGGACCTGTGAGTATTAATGCAAAGAGCATTACAGATGTTTGAACTGCTCTGTCTGTAACCCAGTTGTACCAGTACATGTAATTATACATATGTTCATCATCGTCACCCTGTGTGGAAGTGTGTTTATGGCTCAACTCTGCTGCTGTAAATCAAAAACAGCAATGCATGCATATGAAAGCTAAACCATTAAGCAGTGATTCTCATAATACACATCTCTGTAATAGAAATAAATGCATACATGTCTTCCAGGATGTCTAGCTTCAATCCCACCACCAGGGATGTGTCGCTACCATCTTGCTGTATGCAGTGAGACCAGAAATATTGCATTGTGACCAGAAATATTGTGATGTCATCAGGGGGGTCAATGGCTGTCCACCAATGGTGGCATCCCTTGATCTTTCATAACATATCACTCTAATGGCTAAATTAAGGATCATCTACAGGCCTCACAGGACTGATTGCGACCTCCTACTGCATTAATCATGTTGGTGAAGTCCGTCCAGATTTCATTTTTCCAAACAATATCACCTGAATGGTCTAGGAGTCTCCTTCCATGTTGGTGGAGAGCATCAATTATGATGTCATTTCCTGGGGGAGGGGGGGTTGTCACTCCTAGGATGGCTGGACATTTGAAAGACATTGATATGCAAATGATAATATTTTTGTTTGAGACGATAATGCATTTAATTCTGTGAACAGCATACATCAACTTAAACAGTATACATTCTGATGCATTGAAAATGTTTATATAACACTGTGTGTTATGAATACTAATGTGACGTATTACAAGTAACAACAATGCTTTCATACATCATGTTGGTAAAATCAACATAGCATGTATGAAATATCCTTACAGTGTGTGAGTGGGATTAGAATCCTCTGACAATATGTATGTATGTATATATATATATATATATATATATATATATATATATATATATATATATATATATACTAATATAGTGCATGGAAATCCAAAGACAACAGTTCTATACCATATGAGTCTGCTTGCATATCATACTCAAATACTACAACAAATAACAATCTGAAAAACTTACACAGAACATGTGGGTAAACTTCTGGATCTACAGCCAGGCCACAGACAGTATGGATCCTTTGTATATTAAGCCAGTACTGATAACACCTTTGTTAAGAATCATCATTGAAGACATATCCATAACAGCAACAGCACATATGTATAACAATTTTCTTTGGAGACATGAAATAAGAAATATCCATAATATCAACATCACATACTACATACGGATAGTGTTGGAATCTGTAGTTTTCCATAGTTACTCTGCAGAATGCAAGAAATTACAAGTAAGAATTGCAGATGATTTGAAAATCAATGTACTGTATAAATCATATACTGTTAACATTTGCAAGGGAAGTCTGTCTATACAACTGCAAATGGGTCTGAAATAGACTATTAAGAACAACACCTATATGCATAAAGTACAAAACAACAAATCACTCCAGCAAACTTATCTCAACTTTTGCTAAAATTGTCATTTTGAGTCAATATTAATTTAAACATGTACCATTTGAAATGAGTAACTTTAACAGATTTACTAATCACCATAACAGAAATGCTACCAGTTGCCAATGTACCTGTCACTGCAAATCACAGAATTAAAGAGCACCGTATGTACACCCAACTGTAGGTACCATTTGCAGCATACATAATTAATGAGATTAATTAAAATTCAAGTTTTTGGAATTCCACTCATGCACATCTATGTAAATTGCCATTATGTGGTGAAACACCTAGGAGTACTATGTAAACACCCAATAGGTATTGATAAATTGTACCACGTGTGGCACATGTCTGTTATCTTCCAGTGATCTGATAACATGGTATCTGCACCACTTTCAAATATTGATTTTGATATATTTACTGATCAGACCATTACAAATTACAAACTGAGTAGTACCTCAGTGAGCATTACTCTGTTTTTGAATTTTCCAGACTTCTTCAACTTGAGGATTCTGATGGCTACATCAAGGCAGCTGAGAAGTGTCCATGTGCCCAAATGGACTGATGAGAAGACAACCTAGATGTTGACTATCCTGCTCGTCTGACAACCCCTCCAATTTTATCAATATATTCAATTTCAGGCAAAGTATAAACTCCACCACTAGAATTGATAAACACACTAAGAAATAATTTTTTCTAGAGTGGAAACTCACCAATAACCCCAACCTTTCCCGCCATGCTGGGTGCCTTCACGATTGTCTCAGTGATCATTCTCCTACCTTTCTGTTAAGGAAATACATTCATTCCCCCTGTAATGTCATTTTCAAACACATACACAATAAAATAATTTTTTCCCTACCATCTTAAATTCCCTACTTCAAAACTGCAACTGGACACCTCTAAATTCACTCCACTTAGACTAAGCTGTACAATATTTTAATGATACCTTCCTCAACATCCTTAATAACCTCTCTCCAACAAGAAAAATATGCTCCAAAGCCAAAAACGTACCTTGGATAACCAAAGATGCTAAATCTTTTATTAAACAAAGGGATAGAGCCTGGATTGCTTATCAAACCTCCAAAACCTCAGAAAACCTCACCTCTTACAAACAGCTAAGAAACCTAACTAAGAAGCAAATATTATCAGACAAACATCTTACTTTCTAGCCTGTCAGTAAAACACATAAATAATCCACAAAAATGTTGGCAAAACATTAAGTACTTATTCAACCCTGGCAAAACCTCTACCCCTGCATCATCTATAACAAATATCACCGAATGCTTAGCATCCCAATTTAACTCTCATTTCATCACAACTATCACCTCACTTTTAAACAACAAATCTGACCAACCACTTACAGTGCCTATCTCCACTAACTCTAAATCCAGATACTTCTCTTTTAAACCCATACAAACCTATTATATTAAAAAACTCGTATCAAAACTAAAATCTACCTGTCTAGCAGCTTACCAACTCTCTAGTGACTTCTTGCCTATCCAGTATCTATCCTAATGAATCGTTCTATTGCTGAACAATATGTCCCCATACTCTGGAAAATGTCCGATATCATCCCACTCCACAAGGGAGTCCCATCTAAAGATCTCTCTAATTATCGACCCATTGCCATTCTCTCACCCCTAGCCAAAATCTTAAAGAAATGTATCCATAAGCACCTCCTAGACCAACTCACTACAAAAACTCTTATCTAGTTCACAACACGGCTTCCGTCCAAAACACAGTACCTTCACAGTCCTCATAGGTTTCACTAACTACATCAACCTCTTCAAAACAATGGACAACTAGCCTCTACTATATTCCTTGATATGTCCTAAGCTTTTGATATGGTATCCCACCAACTACTAATCAACACTCTAGCCTTCTTCAACCTCAACTCTCAACTAATTCTTTAGCTACCTTTCTAATCAAAAGCAGGCAACAAAATGGGATAATAAACTCTCCACACTCCTTGCAGTCTCTGTTGGGGTTCCTCAGGGTTGCATCCTTGGCCCTCTCCTTTTTATTATATTCCCAAATAGTCTAAACACTGCCACTAAATCTGCTTCTATCATTGAATATGCCAACACTACTCTTATTTGCTTGGCTCACACACCCTAGGAACTCCAGGTTAAACTGCAAATATAATTTCTAAACATTGAAATTTACCTAAATGAACTTCAGCCCATCCTAAATCCAAGCAAAGCAAAGTTAATGATCTTCTCCAACAGGAAATCCAAAGCAAACCCCTCCTTTCTCCATCTACTCCACTTATGGCATTGTAACAGAACCAGTTAACCAAACAAAACTACTTGATATTACAATAGACAACAACCTAACATTCGATAAACACATATCACTCACAATTAAAAAAAGTTCACATCAAACTCGGTCCACTACATAGGGCCAAACCTTACCTCTCTCAAAACAATGAGTAGCTACAGCTAGATCCCACCACCTATCTAGTCTCCTCTTCTGTTCTCAAATTTTCAATAACCTGCACAAGTCTGATTCATATCTACTTGATTCCTGCTATAACAAAATAGCAAAATTTTCTGCTAATATACCCAACAGGACTCATCATTGCCTTGCTCTTCAAAAATTACACTGGCTTGAATTTCCCAGTCTGTTATTACTCAATCAGCTCACCACTGCCCACTCTATTATCCAAAAACCTGAAAACTGCCCTGCATTCTCCAGCCTAGTGCTACTACATACCAACCCCAGACCCTTACTTAATTTGATAAATTATACTCAAGGTAACAAAGTCCCATAAGTACTTTGGTGATTCTGTCTTCTCCTATAGAGTAGCCAAATATTGGAACCTAATATCCCAGAATATCCTAAAAAACTCAGATACTCATAGCTGCAAACAACTCCTAAAGGAATACCTTCCTCAACAATGGCTATGTTCCTGTAATACCCCTGGCTAGTTTCTCATGCCATCAATCAAAAGTTTCTTTTCTGCTATATTCTACTTGTCTTACTTCTACTAAATGAAAATACCACAATGGTTTATTTTAGTTATGTATCTAATAAATTTCATATTACTGTCTGTAGTAAGGCTTAAGAAATGTAATGCTTTCTGTTTACATTCTCTTTTTGTAAATTGTGAGTGTAGGCAGCTGTTAAACTTTTTGTATATTCTTTGTTAATCTTTGTAAAGTTTTTGTAATCGTTTTGTACTATTGTGATGGAGCTTTTCTCCCTGGGTATCTGCTGAAAATGGGCTACTTGCCCAGATGGACATTACCTGGTTAATAAATGTTAAATAAATAAATACAATAAATAAATAAGACTATGTATGCCAGATTGGAGCAGAAGATAGCAGCCAATCCTAGGAACCTCACCATGTTAAATGTGTGGAACTGGGTCATGAGGGACCAGTGATGGTGGATGGGGAGGACATGTTCATCTCTCTCTCCCTGCTCCAAAGCAATCAGTCACCATAGATACTTCAAACTTTGTTTGTAGAGCATTTGCAGGGTAGATAAAAGTACTGCCAGTGTGGGACACCAAGGACAGATGCAAGCACATAAATATCAAAGAGATGCTTTCCCTGATCAAGGCACTCAATTCCCTGGACCATCTTTGGTCCCTTGGACCTCTTGAAGTGGTTACAGACACTACCACAGTGATGTGGTACATCAACAGGCAAGAGGAAACCAGGTTGCACCCTCTTTGTAGATCAGTCAAGTTAGCTTGTGATATAGCCTCACAGTCTCACTCTACAGGTATCCTATATTTTGCCATAATATAACTGTATAGCAGACAGACTGAGCATGACCAGGACAGACCCAATCCAAGATCATGGGGTCTTCCAAGATTTGGTCCATTTGTGGGGAGTTCCTCAAGTAGGCCTCTTTGTCTCATCTCTGAACAATCAACTGGTAAAATTCTGTTCCAGGACTCCTTACATGAAGGCCTGGAAGATAGATGCCTTTCCTTAGGACAGAAGTGTTCCCGCAAGCCTTTTCACCTGTTACACTAATATTCAGGGTACTTCTGAAAATTCAGAAGGAATCCCCCAAAATCAGATTCCCTTCTGGCTCATGTAACCATGGTCCCCTTTCTTTGGAAATGACCACTGGCAAACAGAGGTGTTTGACACACCGTGACAATTATCATCTTCAATTAACTGCCTGGATGATAGGGTCTTAATTCCTTTTAGGAACCTATTTTCTGAGGACAAGCAACAGGTACTAATGGAGGCAAGAAAGCTTGCTGTTACTAAATCATATATTAGCAAATGGAAAATGTTTTACATTTGGTGCCAATAACATAACCAGCACCCATTCAGGGCTGGTCATTCTCTAGTTTGACATTTGTGTGAGTTAGTATCCTATGGCATTTCTTATACCATCTATCAAGATTCATTTATCAGCCATATCAGATGTCTGCTTATGGATCTTCTTTCAAGGCAGTCACATGTCAAAATGTCCTTGAAAGGGGTTTTGCATAAAAGGCCTCCAAATAAACTGGTGGACCCTTCATGGGATCTTAATTTTCTGTTAGAGAAACAAATACTAACCCCATTTGAATGAGCTACTCTAGCTGACTTGAAGTTCTTAACATGTAAAACAGTTTTATTAATTGTTCTGACCTCTACAAGAAGGGTATCTGAGTTTCAAGCTCTTATGTTGAGTCAACTCTATCTCATTTTCCACAAGAATAGGGTTTCTTTGAGAACTAATCCCTCTTTTATGCCTAAAGTGGTATTTGAATTTACTTTAAGTCAAACTATCCATTTCCTCGTTTTCTTTCCTGAACCTAAAAATGAGGGAGAAAGGATACTCCATTCCTTGGATGCCCACAGACAACTCAAGTACTATCTTGATAGAACTAAATCTTTTAGCTCATTGGATCAGTTGTTCATTTCTTGTGCATTTCTTGTGACGGTAAGAAGAAGGGACAACCAGAGTCAAAACAGACTATTTCCAAATGGTTGTCTAATGCTATTTCCTTTTGTTATACTCACCATAACAAATTTATTCCAGGCAGAATCAAGGCCCACTATGCAAGAACCTAGGCTCTGTCTATGGCATTTTGGAAATGGTTGGATTCTAAACGTATTCTAAAAGCTGCTTCTTGGTCCTCTGTACATACTTTTACAAAGCACTATAAGCTGGATTCTTTCTCTAGGTTTAGGTCATGCTTTGCTTGGACCACTTCCCAGGGGATCCTGGACCTCAGGGCATGTAAAACTGCAGGTACACAGATGCTTCATCTAACTTTATTTATTTATGTTTTTACTCAGATAGCACATACATCCATTTGGACCATTTTCAAACTCAGACACAGGTATATAATTTACATATGAAACCAAATAAATTGTAGTTAGTACAAACATAAAGGCAGAAAGAAGTATTAATAAAATTATGCACCAGATGTTGATATTAACTAGAATATTGATTGAATTATATAGGTTCATAGGTTTGTAGAATGATACTAGGCTATTGGCATGGAGGCCCTTATAAGCCTAGCCAAGAATTTTGCCCATGTTCCCTCAAAGTCATCACCTGTTTCCCCTGTCCAACGGGGACACAGGTGGGATCCCAGGGGTGTATTTTCTGTTTCCCATCCAGTCATCCTGGTTCCTCTTAAAAATGGCTAGAGAGGTACTCTTGACATGGAGTGGGAGTTTTATCTACAGATGGGGGAGTCTTTGGGAAATAAATCTGTCCTGCCAACAAGTTCTTTTAATGTCACAGACCAGGTTAAGGCCTTGCATGCTGGCTGCACGTGTGGAGTTTGTCTTATTGATATGCTGCAACTCCACCTGAAATGGCCTTGTATGAGAGACACAGGTCACCTCTGAGCAGTCTATATGAGATTGCATAGAGGGACAGGGTTGTAGCTTATCTGAATGTATCTATAGGTATTCGGTTTGGAGTATGGTCATCTGAACATGAGCTTTGTGACATTATGGCTGTATTCAAACTGCCTTTTATAATGATAAATATTATTTTCTCCTTCACTTTGCCATTATGTATCAATAAATAGTTATTTAAAACCTGAGAAGTGAACACATATATTTGATGAGTTGTTTTTAACCAGGATTTCAATGAAATTTGCCCATAAAAATGTATCTGAACTCTTTCTACCACTAATGTATGAAAAGTGTTTAATTTTGCTTCACCTAATACATTTCCTTGCAAAAATACATTCAGTTAATCTGCTTAAGCATCTGTTATTTTTAGAATTTTAAATGTTTAGACATGTGCTTTTATGAAATTACAGGACAGTATCCATCATCTTTGTGTGTTTAAAATGAACTCTCTTTCATAAATTTGGTCTGGCTTATATTTTTGAAGGGTATTTTTCATGTGTAGTGTAGTATATGATCTCTTCTGTTACTTATTTAAAATTATACTTTTGTTACTTATTTAAAATTATATCCATGCTCAAACTTGATCCTCCCTAGTGTAACCCCATCCCATTCTGGTTAGCCCTGCCCATGCATTTTCTCCATGCAAACCACCATCTGTTTCTAGTAGAAACTTACAAATCATATTCAGGGCTTTAACACTCATGATTTCTCATCCAACTTTGACTGTGAATGATATTTTTTTCTTCGTATTCATTGAAACAAACACACACACACACACACACACACACACACACACCACAAGCACACAACTTCTATGTTCCTACATTCAATTACATTTATATCAGCAGAAGAAGCCAATTGGCATAGAAAGCCTACAATTTAACTGATTCCTTTAAGTGCATCTAATATGCTATCTCCCTTTTTCCCTCATTTCCACTTCACATATTCCCTTGAATGCTCCCATGGAGTTCATCTTTGGTATTCCTTCCAGAAATGTCTGCATTGAGCTAAAACCTTAACCAGGAAAAGAAACATTTTTCAAATACAGGAAGTGTACATGTGTTTTTGATCAGACTTTCTCTATCCTGAGAGACAGCATTCCTGTGGTACATGCTCTGAGATGAATTGTTGGAACAAATGTATCCCACCTAAAGGGAAAACAATTTTGTGGTGTGTTTAGACTTTTGTGTGAAGTAAACCCAAGTTTGTCCTTTTAACAAAATGACAACATTGCAACAACTGTTATAGACCATTGCAGCTGCAGCTGAGGGTATGGTGGTGGCCACTAAATCCATGGCAATGCCAAAGACTCTTCCACTAATGAAACAACTAAACAGAGAGGATGAACATGAGGCATACCTGATTACCTTAGTGTGGTATAAATACAGAGAAGTTTGCAAATCTAGTAACCGGGCTAGAATTCTCTCTACTTACTTTAAAACCTTTGTGTAAGTGTAGGAGACTGAATATCAAGACAATGAAAAAAGTAAATAAGGCACTATTACCTTGAGTAGGTGTTATTTCTGAAACACAGCCCCAGTGTTTCACAGATGAGCATTTTCTCCTTTCAGAATAATAAGTGTATGTAAGTTATAGTTTGATCATGACAGTTAACATACTAGAAATAATCTTATTGAAATATTAACCATTGATAAACTTAGGATAGTTTTGCCTGCTTTTTTACAAAGGTGTGTGTGTTTCAAACTGGATAAATTTGACAAAATTGCTGTTCTATTATTACAGAGATTATGTTTAAAGCTCAACAATCCAGACCTAAATCATGTATCATATTCTGAAAATAGACAGAAAACATCAACTGTAGACATATTCTGTTTTAAATATGGGAAAATGGGTCATATAGCTAGTTTTTGTACCAATAATATTAACACTGTTATACCTGTAAGGAATGTAACCAATGATAAACATGTAACTAATCATCTTTAATATCAGGACTGTGATAAAGGCCATGAAAAATAGCCACATCATCCTTTTATTACTATGCAGCTATTTGATTAATTAAATACAATGTCTTAGTAGAAAGCACAGAGCTGTGAAGACTACTAAGGTCACACTTATAAAGGGACTGTATGTGCGTAAAAAGAAGACCCTTTAAAAAAAGGCAGTTAACTTAGTCTGTAATCATGGGCTTCAGAAACACTATTTCATTACTCACAAAGAAATGCAAAGTGTATTTGGAATGTACCTCATTCTGTTGCTTTAGATCCTATTTTTACACGATATGATAATAAGGAAATATTTTCTGCTTGTTGAATATTTGAGGAGGCAATTGGAATAAAGTAATTATTTTCTTCTTCCTAGCAACAGGCTGCTAATAATTAAGGCCAGTAATATACCTCTGCTATACCAAGAACAAATGGGGGCAACCAGATGATGACTTTTATAAAAACTCATGACTCTAACAAAGAGCCCTAAAGACTCAAACATGTGGGTATGGGCACCATTTGAAGTCATATGCCACCATATATCTATGAGAGGGCTGTCTGTGGGGCAAAAAAGTAGAATGAAGATGGTAATATGGAAAAATGTAGCCTGGAAAAGTGTTACAGAGAAGGGAATAAAAATACTATAACTAAGGAGAAGGACTCTCACAGAGAAAAGGGGTACTCCACGCGTATGAAGTTAAGAAATATGGAAATGGAGAACTTGAGATGATCTCTAAACTTTCTATCCAGCTAAAATAGAAAGCTTTTACAATGGAAAATTGTAAGCAACAGGAGAGTGTTGAGGAATAAAAATGTTTGACATATTAAAGATACACTAATTTAATAAAAAAGGAAGAAACAGTACCTACTCAGAGACTTAAACCGGCTTCAGTCATTAGTAGCTAGAAACTCTAGGGAAGAATCTAAATATATATAATAAGGCTATCTTTAAGTAAGGAAAAATAATTGAATATAAATCCTTTTCAAATGAGTAGCAGTTTACAGAACAAAAAAAATTACAGTGGTCAATCATAGTAAGACAAAGGGGAGCACCCAAAAGAAGAAAAAGATATTGTGTGTATGGTGGTCACTCATACTGAAACAAATGGAGTACAAACTGAAGATTGCTAGGAAAAGGAGAGGGTACCATATCCTGAGAGGCAAAATAACCTTGAACATAGCCTGTTGAGGCAAAATCCAGGAACCCTAAGCAGATGAAAAAAAAAGGATCTATGCATTAGGTTTCTAAAGAAAGTGACCATAAAAGAAATGCGTAAGGTAGAGATAGCTACTGATACTAAAGTCTATGGGCATGAGCTGCCTGTCTTAGGAGAAGAGTTTGACACCGAGACCCTGATCTCAGTGTTTGTACAAGAGGACACATTGCCTTCTAACTAATTACATTCTTACTCTGAACAAAATCCACTATTGGTTGATCTCTAGGTAAGCTAGATAAACATTAAAAAAGGCACAGTGGGAAGACAACACTCTGAACAGAGCAAAGTATACTTGTGCAAGTGTGTGTCCAGCTTCTCAAAGGTCAAAAGGTCCATTAATTACAAGACAGCCTACTACAAAGAAATCCCTTGAACTGTGCCTCAGCTCCTTGGGTGGTGAAACCCTGGATAGCGATGTATTTGTCTGAAACAACTTCTACTTCTCTTGGCTTTGAGATTGAGTGACACTAAGATAGTATAGGTTAGTGAGGTGTTATCATATAGTGAAAACAGTTAATCAAGTTGATGTTAGTTTTAGCAATAACCACCTAAATCAACTTGAAGTTGATCTACTACTAGGCGTTCTCAGTTTTTCTGCTATTTGTCCTTAACTGTACTTCCCTTCCCCTCTTTCATCTTCAGGATGTTGTCTTCTCCGGTCTATCTGCTATTCACACTCTTTCCTTCCCACATCTTTCCCTGTGCTAGTCCTCACTTTTTTATCATATTTTCCAGTCCCGTCTTCCTCTCTTTTTTGCCACATTTTGGCTATTTTTTCATTCAGCCATTATTAACACAGAAAGCTCCATTATAATACTAAGAAAAAAACTATCCAAGCAAATCAAGTCACCACAAGCTCCCTGATTATTTTTGGACTGAAGAGAGGGTAAGATTGTTTTAGAAAATCCTACGTGGAGTAGTAAAAACAAGGCATTTGAATTGTCCCTCCCCTGAACCCTCTGTAGATCTACCCTTTTACTCCTCCAGCACTATCTTTTTTTTCTCCTGCACTACTTTTAGGGATATCAGTTTTCATTGTCTGCAGTGGATTGTTTAGGTGATAGGTAAGAAGCATTTTTATGATATAGTAAAGCAAGGTATTTGCATTTCCTCTGCAGTTTATAGTGTTTCACTCGAATGCTATACATTTTCAGAAAGATTAACTTCCTCATTTTAAACATAAATATTTGTTTTCTTTGCTTGGGATTTACAAGCTACTTCACTCATATTAATGGATTTTCTTGTAAACAGCTGTGCCTTTCCCCATTGAGAGTTTGTGATACTTAGCTTGCTGGGGAAATTGTCATCTTCTATTTTATGCAAATGCTGACTGCCAGATTGTCACGTGTTTTATAAAGGATGTCAGTAGAAACAGCAGAAGTGTAACTGCTGAATTAGAAAGTAATTGTAACAGTAAAAATTTCACAGACCAATCATTTCTTAAACTTCGTGCATGTAATTATTCTTTTCTGTTTTAATTATGTCTTTTAACTGTATAAATGAAAACTGCTGAATTTACTTCGAAACAGCAAATAGTGAAATTTCCTGCTTGAGATGTTATTGCGACATGCTTTTATCAGAAGCCCAATTGTGTCCTTGTAGCTAGCATGTCAGCAGTTATTACATCATGCTAAAGTATAAATATGCAGAGTAATAATCAATAATATAAGAATTAAATATTAATTGTTAGCGGAGTATATAATTATATGCAGCTGTTGAATTTATAGTCTATTTAACCAGCTACTTTCTAAGAATTGGATTTTCAGGAATTAATAGCATTGACATTTCAGACTGTGCAGTTTTGAACTACAGACCAGAGTATTGCTTCTCAGGATTGCTGATTGGTTTATTAGTCTTACATAACGTATGCTGCCTCTGCCTGTATTCACTCAGGTGTAATATAATTTATTTCAGTTATGCAGGAATAAGTGCAATCACAGCATTAAATAATTATGCGGTTTACTTTATGTGGGTACTTGGTTTAACAAGAATTATGCTCTTTAGACTATTTCTTATAAAGATAATTAATTTCAAAGAAAAGGCACACATTCTCGCAACCATTTCACCTTTCCATAGTATCCAAACAAATGGAGCACCATGGTACTTATTTATAGTTAATTCTGATCTACTCAGACTCAGCTCTTACGCAATAAATTTGATTCATTGTACCGCTAAGTTTGGTGCTAACTACCAGCTGTGTGAATTCATAGCATTCCTTGGCTCTTTTTGAAAGCAGTTACACTACTAAAATTGGATCAAAATCTGAGCTCCCTTTCTTCCAAGCTTTTTCCTCTGCCCTCAGATCACAGTAATTGTGGTACGTGTTTGCATATGTGTTTTGTTAACTCTCCTGTACTTTTGCTTTATTCTAGACTATTATTTGACTGGAAAAGAGCACACTTCTTTTCGTAATACCAGCTTATCAGCTATGATCTGTCAATATCTTGATAAATATGGCAGATCAGTTGCCCACAACACATTGTTCTTTGAGTTGAAACTGCAGTACCTGCTTTGCTATAATTCCCTGTTTGTAAGCACAAATCTAATTTGACACAAATAATTCTGTTCTGACTTAAATATTTTTTAATTTGAACTATTGCTTCATTTAATTTGTTTAATTGACTGCCAAAACAGCTGATTTAGACATGAATTTATTTATAAAAGTTGCAGGTAGATACAACTCTTAAATATATTGAAATTGAAATGGACAATTTTACTTTTTCTTTTTTAACAGGTAGTGGAAGCAGGTGTCTGAGATTTATATGGCCACAATGTCCATTAAACTCCAGGCAGTGTGCTACAAACAAATTCCTTGGAGTGTAGGCCAGATTTCATAAAGTTTGCGGAAGCTATTTGTGGACATTGCATAATGCTGAAGGAAGACTACAGATCACCTGGAGCAGACCCAATTCCAGAATTCACACTGAAGGTAAACCGAGTGCTTAGGTATTCAGCATTGGATAATGAGGTATTCTGTGCATGTCAGTCTGATTCCAAAACACATCATGCACACACATAGCAACTCAAATGCAACAAATGGCCACCCTCCCTGACTCTGTTTCAAATTCTTCGGTGCATACTTTCCGGACATTAAGGAATTCAAGTGAATACTACAGATTATGGTGAAATCCATTGCAAAACAGGGGTAAAAAAAAAATAATATATATATATATATATATATATATATATATATATATATATATATATAAAATTCAACCTGCTAATATAGTGCAATGGGCTGCAGTTATCAAAGCCATAAATGAGGCTGTGGCTGTGCATCTTAGAAGTCAGCCAGCTAGATTCAGAGCAAGGCTGCAACTAAGCCAGCAAATACTTGACAAATACTGTCTAGACCGACAACTTGTATAGGTTGTCTGCAACATGTGAACCACACACATATCTATGCAGACCAAATGTAAGGGAATCGCATCCTACCTGAAACTAAAGTGTGTCTCAGCTTAAGTGTACTTGCAGCTGGTACATTCTAGAAGCACACAGGGGATGCTGTGGGAGTATCACAACAGACAACTGACAGTTGTAGCCTGGCAAAATTCCTGAAAGCAATGTGCAGCTATGTGGATGACTGCATACACTTTCTGTCTACAACCATGGAACAGAAAACTGTAATAAATCAGTTCTATAACACAGCAAAATTCTCACATGTACTTGGTGCAATAGATTGTACACATGTACCAATCAACACACCAGTATATCCAAAAGCAGACCTATACATAAACAGAAAGGGATGGTCATCCATCAGTTGCCAGGTTGTGTGCAGAAGATGGCAGCATAACAAACACCATGGCAGCACACCCTGGAAGGGTCCATCATGCTGCCAGTTGGAGGGAAAATAGGCTCAGGGCTGGATTCCAGCAAAGGGAAATACCTGAGGGACTGCTACTGGGTAATTACAGAACACAGTTAGACTGCAGTTTAAGGATACCCCTCTCAACAATATCCATTATGATCAAAAATGTTTTTATTGTCCGCAACAGGTGACCTCATACTGTGAGCCATCAAACCCTGCAGAGGATGCCTACAATACAGAACACACAACAGCCAGAAACACCACAGAGCATGTGTTTGGTGTCTTAGAAGCAAGGTTCAGATGTCTAGACACATCATGGGGTGCACAGCAAGACACACATGAAACAGCAGCAAAGATGATGACAGTGTGTGCCATGCTGTGCAACAAACTATCCAAAACACATGGCAGTCTTCCAGCTGCAGGTGTGAGTGAACTACCCCCCAGAACCCCAAATGTCAGAAGAGGATATCCCACAAGTGTCGGAGGAGGAGCAGAAAGACATAAGGGACAGAAGTCACAGGCATAGGCAACATAGGGTGCAACCAAAAGTGCAGGCCCAGGCAAAATTGGCAGCATCGGACTCAAATATCTGAGTCATAGTCACGTGCTCATGACAACACAGACTGAACATTGATGTTCAGGTGTTGCCACAGCACAGCAACACACATTGCATCTAATGGAAAGTACCCACTTGATGTACACACTGAGCATCACACATAATATAATCATAACATATTCTAACATGAACATAATTAAATGTGTCAAATCACAGATCAGCTCAGGGCACAAGTGAGAGAGGTATGCATGCACTCTCAAACTGTCGTATCGCTATACAGTAAACAACAAGAGACACACATCAGCGCTACACATACATATCTCTACAATTTAATAACATAAAAAAGAGAACTCACACAAGACATAATGCAGAAATTTTAATTTCAGAAAACAAATATCACAGTAGAGTGGTATTGTAGTAATATGAGCCAGCTATGCATACTACACCATTGGACACACTCTAACACAGTCTCAGGTGACCTCGCTAACATCTCACCCCACAGTCTGCTCTGCACTGACCACTTACAGACACAACTTGACCTGGTTCTCCACAATGGAAATGGATGGGGCTACAACACCATATTGAGATGAAGGAGCATGACTGCAAGTTGAAGGCTTTGTGACTAGTGGGACCTCAGCAGATGGGCAAGCAGCTGAACAGTGTAAAGACTGGACCACAGACATTCTGTATGGCCAATGGTGGTCCTTCATAGTTGACCTGCCTCTCACATTTCACAATCTGCTGAGCACAGTCATGGAATGGAGAATCCTGCTGGCAGTATGACACTGCTGCAGTACTGTAAAGGGCAGGGTTTCCACCTACCATACCACAGCTAGCAGACTTTTATTCTCATCAGCCACTGCATCCATAATCTCACTGTGTCTGCACTCTTGTCTTTCACCCATGACACATAGCTGGTGTGCTACCCGATCTGTGGCATCAGCAAGTACACTGACATCTGAATGATGCCACTACTGTGACCATTCATTTGCCTTCAGCAGGAGGCAGACACCTTCTGACACCTGACCATGCACACCATCTGCTTGCCTAGATCTATAACAATGCTCTGTTCCTGGTTGTTCTGTGGAATTACCAGAAGTAGTGATCTCAGCTGTGGTGTGCTCATCAATAACCTTACTTTGTTCAACATCCACTGTGGCAGCATCGTTTGAATAGCTATACAAGTGGACCTCCACATCTGAGGCTATACCTACTGTAACATCACTGTCAACATCATGGATGGAGTCTCCAAACAACTGAAGGTTCTCTGTGACATAATACCATGCTGAGACACTTCATGAACAACATCATGATTACTGGATGGGCTGTTGGATGATACAGATGGCTATTGGATACAAAGACACAGATCAGGACTATGTGCCTACATCACATGATGGATGTCATCAAAGACATGGCATATATATCTCACTGCAATATGACAAATAATAATAATAATAATGACTTGACTTATAGTTTACTGTAGGCACGTTTCACAGAATGTGCACAAAATAAGTATATGATCTGTTTAGATAGAAACATATTAAAAAAAAAGAAAAACACACCTGGCACTCTTGAGAAGATGGTGATTTTGAACAGGGATGAACTTTAATTAGTGTAGGGAAAAACAGCATTACTGATCATAACATTGCCACCATTAACCAAGTGAACACAGTTAAAACATGCAGAATGTGTGACATAAACATACCACTCATATATGCACTTCAGGACATTGATACAGACTGACCTAGGAATGCTAAGAAGGATCTAGTATTTATGGAGGTCAATTAGAGGACTGATAGCAAGGACAGGTATGAAACATAGTGAATAGTATACCACTGACAGACTGCTGCTGTGTAGAGGTTGTTTGTTGTACAGTGGATCCTTCAATGGGAAAGTAAAGAGAAAGACAGAACAGTCATGTATTTATCAAAAATAATACTGACAGCATCACATCTACAACACAGTACTATGGGCTACAAATATTTATATGATTGGTGCTGCAACTGTACAGCAGATGGACCTGCATTGACAAATATTGACAAAAAATGTCAGGTATCAGATGTGCTACACTTTGAAAGCTATGACAGTTTTGCTGTAACATACCTGGTCTGTCAGCATTTGAAAATGCATGAGTTGCCCCTCAATGGATGTACCTGTAGTATTCAATGGCAGGGAAACAACAATATGACAGTACACAGCAGTGCCATGAAATGAGGTGGAGGTACTAACAAGGTAGTGCTAACAGCAACAGTATAGAGAAACTCACCTTCCGATCCCTGGTGTAAGCCCTAAGTAGATGGACCTGTGAGTATTAATGCAAAGAGCATTACAGATGTTTGAACTGCTCTGTCTGTAACCCAGTTGTACCAGTACATGTAATTATACATATGTTCATCATCGTCACCCTGTGTGGAAGTGTGTTTATGGCTCAACTCTGCTGCTGTAAATCAAAACAGCAATGCATGCATATGAAAGCTAAACCATTAAGCAGTGATTCTCATAATACACATCTCTGTAATAGAAATAAATGCATACATGTCTTCCAGGATGTCTAGCTTCAATCCCACCACCAGGGATGTGTCGCTACCATCTTGCTGTATGCAGTGAGACCAGAAATATTGCATTGTGACCAGAAATATTGTGATGTCATCAGGGGGGTCAATGGCTGTCCACCAATGGTGGCATCCCTTGATCTTTCATAACATATCACTCTAATGGCTAAATTAAGGATCATCTACAGGCCTCACAGGACTGATTGCGACCTCCTACTGCATTAATCATGTTGGTGAAGTCCGTCCAGATTTCATTTTCCAAACAATATCACCTGAATGGTCTAGGAGTCTCCTTCCATGTTGGTGGAGAGCATCAATTATGATGTCATTTCCTGGGGGAGGGGGGGTTGTCACTCCTAGGATGGCTGGACATTTGAAAGACATTGATATGCAAATGATAATATTTTTGTTTGAGACGATAATGCATTTAATTCTGTGAACAGCATACATCAACTTAAACAGTATACATTCTGATGCATTGAAAATGTTTATATAACACTGTGTGTTATGAATACTAATGTGACGTATTACAAGTAACAACAATGCTTTCATACATCATGTTGGTAAAATCAACATAGCATGTATGAAATATCCTTACAGTGTGTGAGTGGGATTAGAATCCTCTGACAATATGTATGTATATATATATATATATATATATATATATATATATATATATATATATATATATATATATACTAATATAGTGCATGGAAATCCAAAGACAACAGTTCTATACCATATGAGTCTGCTTGCATATCATACTCAAATACTACAACAAATAACAATCTGAAAAACTTACACAGAACATGTGGGTAAACTTCTGGATCTACAGCCAGGCCACAGACAGTATGGATCCTTTGTATATTAAGCCAGTACTGATAACACCTTTGTTAAGAATCATCATTGAAGACATATCCATAACAGCAACAGCACATATGTATAACAATTTTCTTTGGAGACATGAAATAAGAAATATCCATAATATCAACATCACATACTACATACGGATAGTGTTGGAATCTGTAGTTTTCCATAGTTACTCTGCAGAATGCAAGAAATTACAAGTAAGAATTGCAGATGATTTGAAAATCAATGTACTGTATAAATCATATACTGTTAACATTTGCAAGGGAAGTCTGTCTATACAACTGCAAATGGGTCTGAAATAGACTATTAAGAACAACACCTATATGCATAAAGTACAAAACAACAAATCACTCCAGCAAACTTATCTCAACTTTTGCTAAAATTGTCATTTTGAGTCAATATTAATTTAAACATGTACCATTTGAAATGAGTAACTTTAACAGATTTACTAATCACCATAACAGAAATGCTACCAGTTGCCAATGTACCTGTCACTGCAAATCACAGAATTAAAGAGCACCGTATGTACACCCAACTGTAGGTACCATTTGCAGCATACATAATTAATGAGATTAATTAAAATTCAAGTTTTTGGAATTCCACTCATGCACATCTATGTAAATTGCCATTATGTGGTGAAACACCTAGGAGTACTATGTAAACACCCAATAGGTATTGATAAATTGTACCACGTGTGGCACATGTCTGTTATCTTCCAGTGATCTGATAACATGGTATCTGCACCACTTTCAAATATTGATTTTGATATATTTACTGATCAGACCATTACAAATTACAAACTGAGTAGTACCTCAGTGAGCATTACTCTGTTTTTGAATTTTCCAGACTTCTTCAACTTGAGGATTCTGATGGCTACATCAAGGCAGCTGAGAAGTGTCCATGTGCCCAAATGGACTGATGAGAAGACAACCTAGATGTTGACTATCCTGCTCGTCTGACAAACCCTCCAATTTTATCAATATATTCAATTTCAGGCAAAGTATAAACTCCACCACTAGAATTGATAAACACACTAAGAAATAATTTTTTCTAGAGTGGAAACTCACCAATAACCCCAACCTTTCCCGCCATGCTGGGTGCCTTCACGATTGTCTCAGTGATCATTCTCCTACCTTTCTGTTAAGGAAATACATTCATTCCCCCTGTAATGTCATTTTCAAACACATACACAATAAAATAATTTTTTCCCTACCATCTTAAATTCCCTACTTCAAAACTGCAACTGGACACCTCTAAATTCACTCCACTTAGACTAAGCTGTACAATATTTTAATGATACCTTCCTCAACATCCTTAATAACCTCTCTCCAACAAGAAAAATATGCTCCAAAGCCAAAAACGTACCTTGGATAACCAAAGATGCTAAATCTTTTATTAAACAAAGGGATAGAGCCTGGATTGCTTATCAAACCTCCAAAACCTCAGAAAACCTCACCTCTTACAAACAGCTAAGAAACCTAACTAAGAAGCAAATATTATCAGACAAACATCTTACTTTCTAGCCTGTCAGTAAAAACACATAAATAATCCACAAAAATGTTGGCAAAACATTAAGTACTTATTCAACCCTGGCAAAACCTCTACCCCTGCATCATCTATAACAAATATCACCGAATGCTTAGCATCCCAATTTAACTCTCATTTCATCACAACTATCACCTCACTTTTAAACAACAAATCTGACCAACCACTTACAGTGCCTATCTCCACTAACTCTAAATCCAGATACTTCTCTTTTAAACCCATACAAACCTATTATATTAAAAAACTCGTATCAAAACTAAAATCTACCTGTCTAGCAGCTTACCAACTCTCTAGTGACTTCTTGCCTATCCAGTATCTATCCTAATGAATCGTTCTATTGCTGAACAATATGTCCCCATACTCTGGAAAATGTCCGATATCATCCCACTCCACAAGGGAGTCCCATCTAAAGATCTCTCTAATTATCGACCCATTGCCATTCTCTCACCCCTAGCCAAAATCTTAAAGAAATGTATCCATAAGCACCTCCTAGACCAACTCACTACAAAAAAACTCTTATCTAGTTCACAACACGGCTTCCGTCCAAAACACAGTACCTTCACAGTCCTCATAGGTTTCACTAACTACATCAACCTCTTCAAAAACAATGGACAACTAGCCTCTACTATATTCCTTGATATGTCCTAAGCTTTTGATATGGTATCCCACCAACTACTAATCAACACTCTAGCCTTCTTCAACCTCAACTCTCAACTAATTCTTTAGCTACCTTTCTAATCAAAAGCAGGCAACAAAATGGGATAATAAACTCTCCACACTCCTTGCAGTCTCTGTTGGGGTTCCTCAGGGTTGCATCCTTGGCCCTCTCCTTTTTATTATATTCCCAAATAGTCTAAACACTGCCACTAAATCTGCTTCTATCATTGAATATGCCAACACTACTCTTATTTGCTTGGCTCACACACCCTAGGAACTCCAGGTTAAACTGCAAATATAATTTCTAAACATTGAAATTTACCTAAATGAACTTCAGCCCATCCTAAATCCAAGCAAAGCAAAGTTAATGATCTTCTCCAACAGGAAATCCAAAGCAAACCCCTCCTTTCTCCATCTACTCCACTTATGGCATTGTAACAGAACCAGTTAACCAAACAAAACTACTTGATATTACAATAGGCAACAACCTAACATTCGATAAACACATATCACTCACAATTAAAAAAAGTTCACATCAAACTCGGTCCACTACATAGGGCCAAACCTTACCTCTCTCAAAACAATGAGTAGCTACAGCTAGATCCCACCACCTATCTAGTCTCCTCTTCTGTTCTCAAATTTTCAATAACCTGCACAAGTCTGATTCATATCTACTTGATTCCTGCTATAACAAAATAGCAAAATTTTCTGCTAATATACCCAACAGGACTCATCATTGCCTTGCTCTTCAAAAATTACACTGGCTTGAATTTCCCAGTCTGTTATTACTCAATCAGCTCACCACTGCCCACTCTATTATCCAAAAACCTGAAAACTGCCCTGCATTCTCCAGCCTAGTGCTACTACATACCAACCCCAGACCCTTACTTAATTTGATAAATTATACTCAAGGTAACAAAGTCCCATAAGTACTTTGGTGATTCTGTCTTCTCCTATAGAGTAGCCAAATATTGGAACCTAATATCCCAGAATATCCTAAAAAACTCAGATACTCATAGCTGCAAACAACTCCTAAAGGAATACCTTCCTCAACAATGGCTATGTTCCTGTAATACCCCTGGCTAGTTTCTCATGCCATCAATCAAAAGTTTCTTTTCTGCTATATTCTACTTGTCTTACTTCTACTAAATTAAAATACCACAATGGTTTATTTTAGTTATGTATCTAATAAATTTCATATTACTGTCTGTAGTAAGGCTTAAGAAATGTAATGCTTTCTGTTTACATTCTCTTTTTGTAAATTGTGAGTGTAGGCAGCTGTTAAACTTTTTGTATATTCTTTGTTAATCTTTGTAAAGTTTTTGTAATCGTTTTGTACTATTGTGATGGAGCTTTTCTCCCTGGGTATCTGCTGAAAATGGGCTACTTGCCCAGATGGACATTACCTGGTTAATAAATGTTAAATAAATAAATACAATAAATAAATAAGACTATGTATGCCAGATTGGAGCAGAAGATAGCAGCCAATCCTAGGAACCTCACCATGTTAAATGTGTGGAACTGGGTCATGAGGGACCAGTGATGGTGGATGGGGAGGACATGTTCATCAGCACTAAGATGGCCTGCATCAGAGGGACATGGAGGAGCTTCAAAGGAGGGTCACAGAGGGGTAGAGGTACCCCATAAATTCTTACAGTAAGTACCGATATTCTTTGCATACCAGAGCAATGCTACAGATTTTACAGATATTTCTCTGTACCATATATATCAGATAGATGTTCTTAGAACCATGTATTAGTTGCTGTGATAATTAGCTTGTATGGATAATTAAGTGGATGTGGTAAATGCTGCCCTTTTAACTATGGGTTTGATTCCCATGTTGTTAATTTATTTAATAATGTGCATAATATCTACAAGTATGTCCTTTGTAGATGAACATATGTTTTATAACATCTAACTCCATAATTTCACATAGCCTCTGTTCTCGTGCATCACAGAAGCCTATAATGCCTAGGCCATGGATGACTGTGCATTTTGTAGTTTTCCATTATAGTCCCACTGTATCATTTATTGGACCATTACAAACTGGAATGCAAACATGCATATAACTTAATTGCATAATTTCTCCTAAATAATTACACAGACTCATTTATTTCATTTAAAAAGTAATGCCTGTCCCATTGCTTACACATGTTTTTACTTATTTTTAGCTGTTATTTCTTTACTTTGAAAGGTCCAATAATTTCTGTATTCATCCATTTTCCTCAGGATTTGTAATAAATGCCTGCAGTACTTGTTTTCTTCAATGAACCCCTTGCTGAATGTTAACTGGGTCTGTAAAGGAATGGGCCAGCATGTCTAAATTTTAGAGAGTTGTGGGTTCCAAACTACATAGGGGAAACATATATATGTACCTGTTACCTTGGTTAACTTAACCCATAGCATTTTTTCAAATAATCATATTGTGATACTTTACATTAATGTTTATGTTGTGCATGGTAATGACTCACTGAAATATTCTTTGAATTTCTACAAATATAGCCTTAATCCATAATGTCCTGTTAGCACCAGCTTTCTAATAACAGGGTTTGTAGAGCAGTACCTGCTTGATTAAGAGTGATGTGCTGACTGTTAGCTTGGCCTGTAAAGCAACTGGACATCATGTCTAAAATTTGGAGTGTTGTGAGTTACAAATCACATAGGGGAAAAATATATCTATAACTGCGACCTTGGTTAACTTCACCCATAGCATATTTTGGAAGAACCATGTTGCAATACCTTAATGTTTATGTTGTGCATGGTAACAATTCACTGATATAGTCTTCAAATTTCTACAAATATGGCTGTAATCCATATCGGTCAGATAACATCAGCTGTTGAACAACAGTGTTTGGAGAGCAGTACCTTTTTTTTAAGAGTACTGTGTGCTGACTGTTAGCTCATCTTTTAAGAAAACAAGCGGCGTGTTTATATTTTCGTGTGCTATGTGTTCATATTTGGAAAGGGGACACATATATCTAAAACTGTTATCTTGCTTTTATATACTCATAGTACTTATTTATAGAAGCATTCTACACTTATTGATATTACTGTATATTTTGAGTAGTTGCAAATAACTCAGTTTCTCATTGAATTCCTACTTATATATTTGCAATCCATAACATCCCATTAACATCAGCTGTTTAACTGCAGGGGCAATACATCTTGTTAAATCCTGTTATATATCTGAGCAAATTTTTGTTAATATTATATACTTTGTAAAAATGCTATGAAGATCTGTTTTCTCATGAAATATTGAAGTCAGTAAAACATTATCCTCCAATTTTGAGGGACTGGGAAGGCAAACTAATAGTTCAAATGAAGAACGGGGAAGATGTACGTATTTTCCTAGTGATGTGCAATTTAGCAAGGAATAATGGTCCTCACACATAACTTTCTGTGTCCATAATGTACAGCAGTACATATGGTTCTGTTCTCGGCTGTATTCTGTATGACCCTGTCACACTGTTTGAGGAATGTCTGCTCTGCATGACTGTTAATATCTGAACACAGTGATAACATGAATGCATTTTATTAGCTATATGAGCAGCACATTTTCATACTGGGCAATCTTAAGCCAGATCATCCCCTGTCAAGATGATGTCATAATATATACTATTTTCACTGACTGTAAAACATTTTTTGTCAGTTAAGTAGGCAGGTAGTTCTCAAAGTTTGAGTTTGGATGTTGATTGTGTTCGCTGGATTAAATTTCATGTGCTCCTATCTGTACTCAGAGATGTTAACACCTGAATGTGAAAATGTCAACTGTGAATTGTGATTATCTAATGTTTGTTAGAAAGAAATTATTACAAACTGTACTGAGAAATGTATATGTTATTTGAGGAATACTTTTTTATAGAATCTATTTATTGATTTCAGGCAAGGCGACAAGGATAGCAGTCAGAACAGAGATGTGTGCATCAAGCAGATATACAGGCTTGAGGATCAGCAGAGGGAGGCATTTTATGTATTTTATGAACTGAAATGCATCGTCCCCTGTTTACAGGCCTGTATTTTTCACAATAACATGTTTATTGATTAGAATACACTAATACCTATCACATATCAGTAAGGTAAGTGAAATTATCACAAAGTAGCTGTGCTTACAACTGTGGATAAAATATAACAATGTTGATATTTTATGTATCACCAAACCATTTTTCAGCACGCATTTTTTTTATGTACTGCACAACCTAAATAGTTGGTTTGGTATATCTGTCACACCTCCTTTTAGGTGGATGTTTTACATACAAGTGAAAGTGTTTTGATTAATGCTTATGATTCATGGTTTGGCACATCTTTTTATGTCTGGCCGTAGTTACTGATTTGTTATGTAGAGCCTGCTTATTCACAGAGTGAATGGGTGTCTGTTGTGTCAGTGTTTGCATTGCTGTTTGCAGACTGTGTGTCATGCCCTTCAGTTAAACATTGGTATTGCATCTGCATCGGACATGGGTGTTTTAATAGAAACACAGTTATAGCCTAGGTTGACTGACACTTGAGCAGATACCCATTTGATTGCAGCAGTTCATAATCAGCAAACCCTGCTGGTCACAAATGGCATTTCATCTGTCTCCAACCACTTGGATTTTTTTAGAAACACAGTTATAGCCTAGGCTGACTGCCACTTGAGCAGATACTCATTTGATTGTGGCACAGTAACAGCAAGCATATTCACAGAGCTTTTTTTCAGGCTACTGATTGCTAATTTTTGCAGATAATGCATATAGTTGTATATATAATACTGTTAGTAACAAATATATTAGCTTCTCATATGTCAGTAGTTGTGTTGATTGAGCATATGACATTGTTTTTAGTTTTGTATGTATTATATTGATGTGTGTTCAACCAAATATCATGCTGCCTGTCTCAGAGGTTTGTCATATGGCTTGCTTATTGTCTACAGTATTGTCAGATCACTTTTTCCTCATTGTGGCTGCTGATATATTGTCATTGAATGAAGACAATACAAAATGTTGATTTGAGTATTCATACATTTTTTGCAAAGTTAATGACCCATGTGTGTCTAAGTATATAGAATTTTTCAGTAAAGAATACTATCATCCTTTTTTGGAGTAAGACATATAGGGCCATAGGTAACTCTGCCATAATGGATGCATGTCAGTCCCTGTGTAAATTGTCATCATAATCATATTGTGTTGTGCTATGATATTCATAGGACTGTTCTGTGTGGTAAATATTTGCTTTTCTTTTCTGTTCTGTTTTGCAATGAATTTTAACAAACATGGTACCATGGATGTTCTTCGATCTGAAGATGACGATTGTGAAGATTGGGTGAAGATGGGTGAAGGCTGCCAGCCTAGCCAGACAGAATTTTGGAGATAATTCTGTCATCTGTATATATTAATGTAAACCACATGCTTATTGTCTTAAATAGTAAAAACAGTGTTACATGTGGAAGTGGAAAAAATGTAACAACAGTGCACTCTACTCACCAAGTAAAGCATGTTGTGACCCTTTGATGTTAAAACACGGCTCCAGCCAGTCTAGATGAAGGAATTCTTGCTATTGTTTTAAGGCCAGAAGTTAATGGCCAGAATTTGCATGCATAAATGTCCTTTATTGCTCTGGTTTCTGCCCAGAGGGGAGGAATGTAAATGTAGTTTCTGTTAGCCTAGGAATCCATGGAAGTGTGAAGAATGATGTAATGTGAACCAACAATGTGATTTTAAAAACAGATAGAATCAGAGAGCATTAAGCATTTTTGTCTTGACCATCTAGCTCACAGCACTGTCTTGCTCAATATGTAAGTTTATTTTAGACTTGTGTTTTCTCTTAGAAATAGCTAGAAACTAGAAAGTTTAGACTAAGTGTGTTTCTGTGATGTCAGAACTGTACTACTGAATTATTTTAAGTATTTCTCTGTGATCTCTGAACTCTTGACTAGCACTGTGTAGTAAAAAGTATCGTCTTGTGTTTTGACTACTTGTTATTAGATATTTTTAAAACCCTTTCAACTGTGGCTGTTTTTGTAGAGATAGTTTAAGTTCTACAGTACATTGCATATGTATAGTGATTACTGTCCAAGTCACTCCAAATAAGCCTTGACTGTTCAGTTGCACTTACCTATTTGGATAATAATATTGCGCAGTAATAACTGGACATCCTTTCATAAGGGCCTTTTAATAGCTGATAAATATTAGTTGGGTGGTGGCAGTGATTTCTACTGTATAGTCTGAGTAAAAGGAGCACAGCAGGAGAACCTGTGCCAGCCTTCTCCAGGGTTGGGAGGGTGGCTTAATGGCTAAGGTGCTTGCCTTACAAACATAAGGTGCAGGGTTTGAGTCTCACAAAGGATAATTGGCTAGGCGTAAAATGGCTTGCAAGGCCAGTTAGTTTAGTACTAAACTATGAACCTATGAACTATGAACTGAAGTGCCTCTGTGGTTGTATAAATTCATCTCAAAGTGTGTCTGTGTGTCATCTACTTGGGCAGGGACATGAAGCACTGGTTGGACAGAGAGGGTGCTGGAGGTTTCAGTTTGCCCACTAGGCTGAGATCTGGACCCGATAGCTGTGCTAGTGAGGAGTCTCATTGAGGACCTGGAGAGCAAGGGAGTGACCAGCCCTCGACTGACTGTGATCTCTGTATGCTCTTAAGGGAAATTGCACTTTACTGTGTGTATTTGTTATCCTTTCCTCCTATATGAGATGCCCCTCTATGGTGTTAGGGGTGTGGATTGAGGCTCCTTGATTGCTGGGCCAGGGCACGGGCATCACATATTAATTGGTGGCAGTGGTGGGATATCTACATCACATATCAATTGGTGGCAGTGGTGGGATATCCACACCACATATTAATTGGTTGGCAAATACTAATTGGCTTATACTGGGGTGGGTAGAGTGAATTCCTGTAGCTTGTGTACAGTGAGCTTTGAAGGTGTTTTGTACTCTAAATCAGTCACGTAGTAAATACCCAGAGTTCAGATCACAATTGTTTTATTTATTTTCTTAGCTTAGTTAGTCAGGGTGAGCAGGCAGCATTTCAGAAGAGGAGTATGGAACGCTGACAAGGAGCCAGCTGGCAGAGATGTGCCAGGCTAGGGGACTGTTGCATGGAAATCTGACTAAGGCAAACCTAATTGCAGCCTTGGTTGCAGCTGCATCAGAAAACAGCAACCAAGGAGACAAACAGACTGGCAGTGGAGATATAATACCCTCGGGGAATGGACAGCTCAACCTTTCTGCAGAGGACTTAAAAATCCATCTGGAGCTAAAGAGACTTGAGTTGGAGGCCAGGCATTTGGAGATTGAAGCCGAATAATCCGAAGAATAGGAGTAGCAGAGAAGGCATGAGAGGGAAGTGCTGACTCTTCACCAGAGTCATGGAGGTAATGGGAAAGGGAGTAACTGGATCACAGAAGCACAAAAGGTCAGTAAATTTCTTCCGCAATTTAAAGAGGGAGATAATTTAGATAGTTTCATTCATATGTTTGAGAGGGTATGCAAAAAGTATGGTGTTAACCAAAGGCTCTTGGTACGGTTCCTGACCCCTTACTCCATGGTAAAGCTGTAAAGTTGTAACTGTTTTGTCAAAAATGTCTGACATTGCATGGTTTGATTATACTGCTGTTAAAAATCACTTGTTAGAATTGTTTAAGCTAACACCTGAAACGTATAGGTATTTGTGAGCATAGACACAAGGCAGATGGAAGAGTGTGTGAATATGTTGCTGAACTGAGCACTTATTTCCATAGAGTGGATGTCAGGTCACCACTTTTGAAAGGCTGGCAGACCTTTCGGTGAGGAAACAAGCCCTTAGCACTTTGCCTGAGGATATGAGGATCTGGTTAGCTGATAGACAATATGCTACTTCAGATGAGTTGGGGAAGAAGGCAAACCTGTACATAGCAAGCAGGGCAGCCCTGCACAGGAAGGGGATCCCCAGCACTGCTCATGGGTCTAAAGGAACGCATGGTGGGCAGCAAAGACTGCCCCAACAGAATCTGCCAGTAGCAGGAGAAGCCACTAGTCCAGGTACACGTACAGGAGCTAGGGTTAAATGTTTTGAATGCAGCCAGTGGGGCCATGTGGCATACAGGTGTCTATGAAGGCAAGGTTGGGAACAAAAGGTGAGTGAACCAGTAAGTGGGAAAGACAAAATGCCAATAGTAGGTTGTCTTGAGACAAAAGAGGTACCGAACTACCATCCTGCAGATGTCCTGATAGGGAAGGATTTAGATGAGGCAGCACCATATGCTTATGCAGTTACATGCAGTCAGACTTGGAGACAAGCAGGTAAGTCTGGTAACCTGGGGGAGACCCAGACAGTCTGCATGCTTGCGGCCAGGACTGGTGAGGTGGTTATTTCAGGGAGGGAGCTACCCTGTAGCAGTGAGACTGAAGGTGAGCCACAGCTGCTTGAGGGTACTGATGGTCCCTTAGACAGAGTGACTACAAAGGTAGAGGTATGTAGAAGTACCCAGGCTGACAGTGAGGCATCACTGTCAGAGGTTGCCAGACTTCCAGTTGAAGGGGAGCTGGGAAGGGTTACAAGGAGACAGATGAGACAGGCTCAGCTCTCAGACCCTACATTGCAAGGCCTGAGGCAGGTAGCTAGGGAGGCACCTGATTCTCAAGAAAAGGGGGAGTCTGTATACTGGCACAAAGGGTTACTATACACTCCTGAGGGATGGCTAGAAGGTGAGAGAGCACATCAGTTGGTAGTGCCTAGAGCCTACTGTCTGGTGCTTCTAGCCATAGCCCATGATATTCCTTTTGCAGGTCATATGGGCATAAAACGTACAAAGAAGCGTATTATGCAGAACTTCTATTGGCCTGGAATTTTCAGAGATGTAACACGGTACTGCAGGACCTGTGAACAGTGCAAAAAGGTAGGCAAGGCAGGAGATAAGATAAGAGTGTTTTTGATGCCTTTTCCTGTGATTGACGAGCCATTGCAGAGAAGGTGGCAAATGCCTTGTTAGAGATTTTCAGCAGGGTAGGTTTCTCAAAAGAAATACTCATGACAAAGGTGTTAATTTCATGTCAGACCTGCTGTCTTGTCTGTGGAAGTCCTGTGGGATGAAGCACATGAAGACCACCCCTACCATCCTGAGACTAATGGTCTAGTTGCAAGTTAAACTCTACAATCAAGTCCATGCTACGGGCATTTGCAGATCAGTTTAAGAGGGAGTAGGACAAATATTTGCCCCATCTGTTGTTTACTTACAGAGGTTCCCCAGGAATCCACAGGTTTTTCACTCTTTGATTTGCTGTATGGACATAGGGTGAGGTGACCTCTAGATTTAATTTGAGATGAGTGGGAAGGTGAGTGCTAGTCTCACAAGGAGTCTGTTGTGGCATACATCCTCAACCTCAGGACAAGGCTCAGGGAACTCATGGGCTGGGCCCAAGAGAACCTGGTGGAAGCCCAACCACAGAGAGTGGTGTGTTATGACAGGAATACTCAAGCTAGAGAATATGCTGTGGGGCAGCAGGTAATGGTTCTCATTCCTGTCAGACACAACAAGCTGCAAGCAGCTTGGAAGGGACCCTGCCAAAATTGAAGCCATTCAGGCATGGCCTGCACCTGTTACTAAAAAGCAGGTGAGTGCATTTTTAGGGACAGCAGGGTACTACAGAAAGTTTGTCCTCAGTTATAGTACCATAGCTGCTCCCCTCACAGACTTAACAAGAAGAACAGGCCAGATAGGGTAACGTGGACCCCAGCATGAGAGCAGGCATTCCAGAAGCTTACAGAAGCTTTGGGAAGACCCCCTGTGTTAGCCAGTCCAGATTACAGCAAAGAATTTGTTGTGCAGGTGGATGCTTTGAACCATGGGGTGGGGGCTGTACGTAGCCAGATTTCTTCAGAGGGGGAAGAGCACCCAGTAGTTTATCTCAGTCGTAGGCTCCAACTCAGGGAGGAATGCTTTGCAGCTGTAGAAAAGGAATGTCTAGACATAGTGTGGGTACTGCAGAAACTTAGCCTTATCTGTATGGAAGTAAATTCACTGTTATGACAGATCACAGCCCCATAACATGGTTAAACAGAGCCAGTCAGCAAAACGCCAAGTTGCTAAGATGGAGCATGGGGTTGCAAGCATATGATATGTCCATGCAGCACCACGGTGGGATTAGCAATACCAGTGCAGATGGGCTCTCAAGACAGGGAATGGGGTAAGGTATACTCAGATAGAACTAACTCTCTCAACATTTCTCAATGGTCACTTGAAAAAAAAACTAGCTTGTGTTCTCCAGGGGGAATATATGTGAAGATTGGTTGAAGATGGGTGAAGACTGCCAGCCTAGCCAGACAGAATTTTGGAGATAATTCTGTCATATGTAAATATTAATGTAAACAACAGGCTTGTTGTCTTAAATGGTAATAATAGTGTTACATGTGGAACTGGAAATAAATGTAACAACAGTGCACTCTACTGACCAAGTAAAGCATGTTGAGACCCTTTGAAGTTAAAACATGGCTCCGGCCAGGCTAGATGAAGGAATTCTTGCTATTGTTTTAAGGCCAGAAGTTAATAGTCAGAATTTGCATGCATAAATGTCCTTTATTGCTCGGGTTTCTGCCCAGGGGGGAAGAATGTAAATGTAGTTTCTGTTAGCCTGGGAATCCAGGGAAGTGTGAAGAATGATGTAATGTGAACCAGGAATGTGATTTTAAAAACCGATAGAATCAGAGAGCATTAAGCATTTTTATCCAACTCACAGCACTGTCTTGCTCAATATGTAAGTTTATTTTAGACTTGTGTTTTCTCTTAGAAATAGCTAGAAACTAGAAAGTTTAGACTAAATGTTTTTTATTGATGTCAGAAATGTACTACTGAATTATTTTAAGTATTTCTCTGTGATCTCTGAACTCTTGACTAGCACTGTGTAGTAAAAAGTATTGTCTTGTATTTTGACTACTTGCTTTTGTAGAGATAATTTAGGCTCTAGAGTACATTGCATATTTATAGTGATTACTGTCTAAGTCACTCCAGATAAGCCTTGACTGTTCAGTCACACAACTATTTGGATAATAATAATATTGCACAGTAATAATTGCACACCCTTTCATAAGGGCCTTTTAGTAGCTGATAAATATTAGCTGGGTGGTGGCAGTGGTTTCTACTGTATAGTCTGGGTAAAAAGGGCACATCTGGAGAACCTGTGCCAGCCTTCCCCAGATGTGCCTGTGTTGTTGTATAAACTCATCTCAAAGTGTGTCTGTGTGTCAGCTACTAGGGCAGGGACATGAAGCACTGGTTGGACAGAGAGGGTGCTAGAGGTTTTAGCTTGCCCACTAGGCTGAGATCTGGACCCTATAGCTGTGTCAATGGGGAGTCTTAATGAGGATCTGGAGAGCAAGGGAGTGACTAACCTCGGACTGACTGTGATCTCTGTGTGCTCTTAAGGGGAATTGCACTTTACTGTGTCTATTTCTTATCCTTCCCTCCTATATGAGATGCCCGTCACTGGTGTTATTAGTAAGAATTGCGGCTCCTTGATTGCTGGGCCAGGGCACAGACGTCACAATGATGTTTACATGCCAGGCTACTGTCAGAGTCTTCCAAGGATGACAGTGACATTGATGATGATGACAATGCCACGAAGCATGGATGTGGAACAGCCTGAGCCATCCTGCCTGCATCCGGGAGGAGACATCAACATGACTTGGGTTAGAGACAATTTATGGGAGAAGATCCAGGAGGTTATGACTGATGTGTTCCTAAAACAGATGAAGGACATGAGGGGGACCTTCTTTGAGTATATGGCATGGGATATGCATGATTTGTTCAGTGTGATAGCTCATAAGATCATTAAGGAGTCTGACCCCCATTAGCCTGGTCCTTCTGACCAGTAATTATTGTCTGTGTGCTCCATTTGTGTTATGCTACCATCTTGGTGATTGCCGTTTTATTAATTTGACTGTATGTACACTCTTGTGCAATCATACCATTTATCTGTCATGCTTATCTGTTATTGTCAAGTTCATAGGTTCATAGGTTCATACTAGGCTATCTGCCCAAGGGCATTTATAAGCCTAGCCCATAGTTATGTGGCTTTCGCCACCCCTTTAGTTTGAAGAAAACTATGCCTATTAATTTGCTGTGCCTCTGTCAAGCAGTGACACTGAAGTAATCCCTGGGGTATATCTGCGATCTCCCATCCATTGGTCAAGATTCCTCTTGAACAAGGCCAGCGAGGTGCTCTGCCTCACATGTACCGGGATTTTGTTCTACAGCATAGGGAGTCTCTGGGTGATGAATCTGTCCCTCCAGCACGTTCTATTAATAACCATGTCAAGGTTTAAGTCTCCTGCCCTTGTGGTTCTGAGGGATCTAGATTTTTTGAGGTGAAGCATATTCATCAAATCTGGGTTTGACATGGCCTTATATGTCAGGCACAGGTCACCTATGAGCAAGCGGTATGCGACTGAATAGAGCTGGAGTTCTTTCAGTCTGGCAGCATAAGACATATTTTTGAGACCCTTTATCCTTTTGGTGAGGAACTTTTGGGGCCTTTCCAGCTGCTGCAGGTGTCGGGTCAGATACATTCCGAATGGGGCATTGTACTCAATCATAGGTCTAATGAGTGATGAGTACAGGGGACGATGACCTCCCTAGATCTAGATGTGAATCCCTTCATGATCAGGTGGGCAATGTAGAAGGTTTTCCTAACTACTTTGGCGACATGAGTGTCAAACGAAAGGTTACTGTAAACCTGGGTCCCCAGATCCCTGATGACTTCTTCTGTGCTCAGTGGATTGCCACCTATATGGTAGCTAGGGGTAACCTTGTTTTTCCCGAAGGGTATGACTATGCATTTCTTGGCGTTTAACTTTAGGCCATGGCTCTGGCACCAGTTATCCGTTTCTGTGAGGCCCTTCTGAAGGATATCTGTGTCAGATGTGTTTTCGACTATGGCGCCCAGTTTGCAGTCATCTGCAAACTTTGTCAGCCATAACCCTCCTGTGTTTGCTTGTACTTCAGAAAAGTAGATGCCAAAAAAGAGTGGTCCCAGGACTGAGCCCTGTGGGACACCACTTGTGACAGGCTTTGAGTCTGACATGGCGCCAGCAACTCTGACCCTGTGGGTTCTGTCACTTAGCCAGTTTGCAACCCATCTTGTGATGTATGGGTTTACATTTAAGCCGATGAGTTTTTGATGATACCTGAGTGGGGTATTGTGTCAAGGCCTTTGCCAGGTCGAGGTAGGCTGTATGGACTGCCTTGCCCTCATCAATGGCCTTGGTGACTGTTTCGAAAAGTCAACCAAGTTTAAGAGGCATGATCTGCCTTTGACAAAGCCAAACTGGGATGGATCCAAAGTCTGCAAGTTCCCTATGTCTTTATTTATGAGTTCCATTATGATCCTCTCCATGGCTTTGCAGATAAGGCTTGTCAAGCTAATGGGACGGTAATTTCCAGGGTCGGTGGAGGCACCGCCCTTATGAAGTGGGACCACAGTCGCCGTGCGCCACTCCTTGGGTACGTATCCTGAGGTGAGGCTAAGATTAAACAGCTGTCCTAACTGCGGGTTTAATTCCTCATTGAGTTCATGGAGCACACAGCCAGGGACACCATCCGGTCCCATGGATGCTGTGTTTTTTGCCTTGGAGAGAGCAGTTCTCACCTGGGTGTTGGAGATGTTTGGGGGGCTACAATCCTCTGGTATAGATATCTCTCCTTTTGGGAGTTTGCACTGAACCTGTCAGCCAGTATGTTGGCAATGTGTGTAGGTTCAGTAATCTTCACATCATTTTGAACTAATTCCGAGCATATCTGGGAGTTTCCTCCTAGGTTTGTAACATAGCTAAAGAAGGCCTTATGATTGTCTTTTGAGTCCTTGGTGATTTTTCTCTCAAAATTTGCCTTGGATGATTTTATGAGAGCTCTTAGTTTTTTACTTATAATGATCAAAGGTGTCTTACCTTTCAAGGATTTTGCTCTATCTTGTAGTAGCTTCCTCCTTTTGTTGTAGAGCTTGTTTATGGCTGGGGTCCACCAGACTGGATGCTTGCCTTTGGTACAAAGAGTCTTAGTTTTGTTTGGGATTGCCTGATCCATGCAGTCCTGTAGGTGCTGGTAGAAGGCATTTGTAAGTGATTCAGCGGTTTGAGTAATGTTTACCACTGGCTCAGGGGCCTTAAAGGAGACCACACTAGTTTTTAGAAGTGTGAAGTCAGCTTTTGAGAAGTTTTTCACTGTGGTCTTTTTATTTCAGGTGGGGGCAGGATGAGGACCTCCAGCGAGATTAGTTTATGATCTGATCTCACCAGTGAGGGGTATACTTCGGTGTTGAACATTGTGATCCCATGTTCGTGATGATGAGATCAAGTATGTTTTCTCCTCTTGTGGGGATGGTGACTAGTTGTTCCATGGCATTTGAGTTTATGAACTCCAGGAACCTTTGGGCTAGAGTGTTTGGGCTTGAATAGTGTTCCCAGTCTATATTAGGGTAGTTGAAGTCACCTAGTATGATGGTATTTGGAGATACATTTATCCCCTCCAGTGTTTTCAGGAAGGCCATGTGAGGTTCCTGAGTTTGAGAGGGTGGCCTGTAACATGCTACAAATTGCAGAGCAGTCTTGCCTATGGTTAATTGCACCTGTATGGTCTCTGATGCATCGTGCATTGCCACCAACCTTGAGGTGTGTGTGTCCTTTATGAATATGGACACCCCCCCTCCTTTCTTGGTGTTGTCCGGATTTTAGGGCCGGAACGCATGATATGAGGTGAAACCTGATAGTGCTGGGGTGCTCTCAGGAGCCTTGAACCAGGTTTCTGTCACAACACAAACATCAATGTTCTCCATACTGAGAAGGGCCTCGAGTGCGTGCATCTTGAGATTGAGACTTCTGGCATTGAGCAGCATTACCCGTAGTTTTTTTCCTTTTTTGTGTTCTAGGGTGGTAGGTTTAGAATTTGAGCTTTGCCTAAAAAAGGCACTATGGGGGTGGCAAGAGCCTTTGCCAATATCCGAAGCCCAGGGTGACAGGTGCAAGCCGTCCCTTGCAAGCAGCGTGGCTTGTCCAGCATGTCATCCCAGGCAGACAGACATTGGATCCCCTTTGAATGACACCAAAATTTAAGCCAATTATTAAAGCTGATCATCTTATCACTGTATTGTGGCATCATTCTAGGTGAAGGTAGGATACTGCTCAAGGTCAGGGTCATACCTGCCTGGGCTACATAATCAGAGAGCTCCTCTATGTCTCTTTTCATGTAGTCCAAGGAGGTACGTCTCAGGTCATTCACACCAGCGTGGACAATGACAGAGTCGTACTTGTACCTGCTGTTGAGAGACCTGAGTGCTTGCGTTATGTGGCGGATTCTAGTGCCCGACAGGCAGCTTACTGTGACCTTCTCCTTACTCAATCTGGTGAGCGGGACGTCAGTGTGTCTGACTATGGAGTCACCAATGATGAGTGTGTCTGGCATTGTGTTTGGCCTTAAGGGCTGTGACTGTTTGGCACACTGACTATTTTGTCTATGTGTTGAATGTGTTGTGTCCTGAGGTGGCAGATGTTTGGGTGTCTGCTTTGGTGGCCTCTGCTGTTTTGGTAGATTTTTGATCAGAGCCTCCGAGTATGTCTTTGTGTATTTATGTGTATGATTTGAAGTATTGATAGTACTATGTGAGACTGGGTTTGTGGTGTGTGAGGTTACCTTCTCCTCCTGTCTGGTTCTGCCAGTCCTGTGTTGAGAGAGCTCAGCCTCCAGTTTGGCTATATAGTTGCATCTCTCGCATGTATTTGTGTTTTGTGGAAGGAGAGGGTTGTCCGTGTACATGAGGCAATTGTAACATTGCCTCAATATTCCCAGATTCACCAGCTGAGTAGGAGAGGACACTAGCAACTGATCCCTTGACATGCTAGAAGGAATAGACAAGGACTTTGAAAAGACTCTGGGGGATGTGGGTGATCGAAGTGATATTTACTTCAGTTTCAATGTGTGCATGACATACGTTAACACATTGCACTACCACACATATTCAACCATCCATGCATTGTAGCAGTTAACCTGTAGATAGTGCTGTAAAAGGTAAGCTGTAAACATGTGTGTTACTGGGACGATTGACAGACAACATATGTTGTCCATGCTTCATCACTAACATGGATTTCTGTTTTGCCATATCAGGTACATGCAACATACAGACATATCAATCAACATGTTTTTTGGTTGAAAAGTGTCATGATGTCCCACTGTCATGATATGATGTTATGAAGTGGTTTGACAATACTGATGCCATGTGGGATCATTTACAGGTATATCTTGTCTATGTGCAGTCCTCCTTTTCTGACTGGATCAAACAGCAATGCAACATTGATCTGTACAGTGTTACAGACAACATGTTCTTTCACAGTATATTATACCATGCTTGTCGTATCTAGCATTTCTCCAGCCATGATGTAGTGACATTGATGTATACTTTCCATAAAAAGGTATACACATTAAATGACTGTACATGCGTGTGAACATAGTCAGATATATACTGACACACAAATGTACCTTTGCCATGAGCATTCATTAATTTACTGCTGATCTGTTGTAATGATGATCACAGGAGTGACATACACCTCATTTCTGTAGTTGACATTTGCACGATAGTATATGTGTACATGCTTTTAATTTTTAGCATACCTCTCAATTGTCCAGATTTTTGTAGATTGTCCAGATTCTTGCCTCATATTTTTGGCCTGTTCCTCATAAAATCTGTGGTTTTCTGGCAAATCACTGGGCTGACCTGAGGATTAAAGTCACCCAATAATGACATACATTTGAGTTTCAGACTTCAAATCCTTAAACCTGTTGCTCTATCAACTTTCTAAGTTTGTAAGTGCAATATTTAAAATCTGTCACTACTTTTGGGCCTTTGTGCCCCCATTTTGTCAGGCTCTGTCTAGATTTCTTGCACTAACAGTTTGAGAGGTATGATTTTAGCTTGCTTACCTAGGCATGCAGATGTAACATGATTGCACATTGGCATGAAACCCAGAGCTGTCAGAAATTCCCTGATAGTAACGGACACCAGAGGAAGAAGAGTGTGAAAAAAAGAAATGAGAGTTAAGGCCTTTGGAGGGGGCAGGGAAGTCAGCATTGCTACAGTCTGAATCCTGAAATCCAGAAAAACATGATCCAGAGAAAGAGTCAGAGAAGACATTTTGAAATGTATAGTAAATCCCAGACTCTGAAGAAGGAAAAATGGCAAAATCAAGATTTTGCAAAAGAGTCTCCAGAAAGAATGCCTGAATCGACAGGTCATTCAAGTAAGGAAATATTTCGATCCCTTGAAGCCTGTAAAAAGCAGTCACAGGAGCAAGGCATTTGGTAAAAACCCTTGGGGCAGTAGAAAGGCCAAAGGGCAAAGCAGAGAACTGACAATGCCAGGAAGAAACAGAAATGCAAAAACTTCCTGAAAAGAGTATGGATTGGGATATGGAGATAAGCATCCTTGAGGTCCAGAGACACCATAAAGGCCTGAGGGAGTGAGACTGGAAACAGAATCTGAAGGGACAACAAAAGGAAGGCACTTTAGGAAAAGTGTTTAGATGAGAGAGGTCTAGAATAATTATCCAAGTGCCCTCTTTCCTGGGCACTAGAAACAGCACAGAGTAGAACCTTTCCCCCTTTTGGGACACAGGCACCTCTTGAATAGTACCCTGAATCAAGAGATTTTGAAAAACCTCTGGGAAAAAGGGAAGCTGTTCCTGAGGAGGTTGAGGAATGCCCATAAAAGGAGGATGGGATTTCCACACTATAAAGTACCCTGACAAATGACTGACAGAACCCAAGGATCCTGAGTGATCTGAAACCAAACAAGAAGAGAAAGAGAAAGGTAAAGAGAAAGAGGAATGTGGCTGGGAAAAGATGGACAGTCATAAAACACCTGGTTTGTCTGGAAAGGAAGGCTTTGGAGTCCTGAAAACTGAGGCGCTTTAGCAGGAGGAGCCCATTTGCCACTCTTCTTACCTTTAGCATATGGGCAGGATTGCCTATGAACAAAGGCAGGCTTAGCAGGGTAGTTTCTCTGAAATTTAGGAACAGGAGAAGCAAACACATGTTTAAGCTCCTGTAAGACCTTACCTTTATCTTGAATGGACTTAAACAAGCTAGCAGCAGTGTCCCCAAACAAAAGCTTAGAATCCAGTAGAGCATCCGTCAACTTACCTTTAATATCATCAGGTAGAGATTGAAGAATAAGCCAAGAATACCTCCTCATCACTGAATCAAAAACTAACTGCCCTAGAAGAGGCATCTGCTGCCTCATAACTACATTTAATAGAATGATGAATGACTTGAGAGGAAGTCCCTAGCAAGGAAAGAAAAAAAGTTTTACCCTCAGAGTCTGGAAAATCAGAAATAAGTTGACAGGTCTAAGAAAGAAGAGCCAACACATACCTAGACATATGGGTCTGATAATAAATAGCCCTAAAAGCTAAGGTAGCAGAAGTGTTAACCTTCTTACTCAACTTTTTCATAGCTCTGCTGTCCTTGTCAGAAGGTCATGATGTGGGCAAAGGAAGCAATTGAGGTGGTTTATCAGAGGCTACAGACAGCAGCAAGACATTTATATAAAAATATAACAATCCTCAGGCATTCTACAAAACTTGTCAGCTTTCTTGGGAGAAGGGGGCAGAAAATCAGGCACATGAGAGGCACTGGAAAAAGCATCCAGCAAAGCAGCCAGAAGAGGAGGAATAGCTGTAGATTTAGGGGATTCTAACTGCAGGAACTCATAGTACCTCTTATGGATATCAGAGACCTGAGTACAATCCCACTTAAAAAAAAAATCCATCATCCTAGAGAGTGTGTCCCCAAAAGAATTTCCTCAAAAGAAACATCAGGACTAATAGATTCCTCCTCTTCTGACACATAGTCCAAAGGAGAAGGAATGTGAGTAGAATAAGTCAGGGATTCGTCATCAGCATCCAACTCATCCACATAGAATCCTTTTCAATAGGCCTTTTAAGGTGAGTAGAGGACCAAGGAGAAGGAGTAGGAATCAAAACCTCTTGAGAAGGCTTTAAGGAGATTAAAGCATTAAATATCCTCAGAGAAAGGCCTGCCACTCATTTTTGTGGATCCTTAGGAGCAGAAGAAACATGTTTACGTTTTTGTTTCTTTTTTAAGGGAACATTTCCACCAAAAAACTGGAAAGGCTCAGACCTAGGATGACAGTCAAGAACTGTAGTAGGAACTTCTTCCCCAACTGAAAATGGAGGAACTCTTCTAGGCCCCTCAGAAAAAAATCAACTGTGATGCTCCTGCACATCTGAGACAGATGCCTACAAAGCCTCTTCAGATGTGTTCCCAACTGGTTCTTCACCAGCCTCCAACACAGTCGTGGCAGACAAATCTGACTACAAAGCCAGGTGAGCATCTGGGTTTGTAATGACCTTGGGAGTATCATCTGGCAGAGGCTGGACAGTGGAAGATTCTGGTTGTTCCCTTTTCACCTTCTTCTTCTGTAACAGTTGACCCTCAGGGTGGGAGATTCCTTCTATTGTATCTTTAGTGAGAAGCTTAAGATGCTGGTTCTCAAGATACAAGGAAAGGGAAGAAAGTCTACTGTGAAGGGTTTTCAAGATGAATGCCTGACAAATTGAACAAGACGTATGGTCATGAGAAGCTCCTAGACAAAAGAGACACTTACCATGGCAGGCTTTATGGGGAATCTGCCTTCCACACTGGCATTTACCCTTCCTGTATGACATTAACCCCAAGGAGCACAAAACAAGACAAGAAAAAAACAAACCAAAAAAAAAAAAAACACATGGTACTTATCTGCAACTGCAAATAAATCACTGGAGAATAAAAATGTGTTCAACTTGCTGAAAATGGATGCAGATAAACAGACCAATGGTGAAAAGGTACATTTGGACTGGTGACAAAGAGGTTCTGACTGTGGTAGGTTTGAGCTGTACCTTTATGCCCTACACTATGCAAGGAGTATTTGGGTAATGTTCAGCATACCTTTAATGAAACAGGAGTCTTTGGTAGACTGGACAGATGTCCAGCTTCCACAGCAAGTAATCCCCATATGTTAAGAATACTGCAGCAGTAAATTTAAGGACATTTGCTGTGATGATCTTCACCTGCTCTTTCACTATGTTTACCTTTCCTTCTGTTCTTAAAAAATGGGGCCTATTTATGCAAAAAAAAAAAAAAAAAAAAACATTGTCTATGCCCGTCTGAATTTCTCTTAGAATTTCAAATTCCAGTATCCTTCTTGTGTGTCCCTCTTCTTCAACCATACCCAACATATTCATTTCTATCTCCACTTTTCTTGGGTGTGTGCATTACTTGCATTCCCCACACAGGTCCCACACCCATTGTTAGCTAAATGTTAGCAGTGGTGATGCAGCCATAATTGACCTTCACCTTTATTAAGTTTTTATTTTTCCATTGGAATCTGTGTGAGACTTAGGATATTTTTATAACAATGCAGTTAAGGTGATATTCCGTAGCTGTCCTTAAGCTTACTGGAGAGATTCTGTCATAGATATGTAATTAAGGCTGTCGGGATGCTTGAAATGTGAGACTATTTCTATAACTTTTTTATATACATCACTCTTTGATAGTGATTTCTCATTACTTACAGATTACTTGCTGGTAATGTTCAGTGCACTATTATTGCTGAGGTACTCTTTAGTGCTACACAATATTCTAAGTTCACAGTGGCACATTTACTTACTACAATGTTATTACAATGTTACCTGCCACTCGAGTGCTGATATCAGTGTAATGCATTGGATTCCACAAACTTTTTGGATTCCGGCCCCAAGTATACTTCTGACATGGAGGAAAGCTCACATCTTCTACTACATTTGAGCACAGACCTTCAGCACACCAAATTTTGCATAACCAAAGTTGAGATAGCATGTACCTAGAGATAAGTTTAGCTAGTACAGTCATAGAATCTCCCATTTTGCAAAACATACAGTATTGAATATTTCATACAGCCCCCAATACACACACCTGACCTATATTGTAACACACATATAAACATTCAGTAGGTCTCCCACCAGCACAAACACACACACTCACACACACACACACACACACACACACACACACACACACACACACACACACACTTGCACACTTCATGCTTTTCACTAATGTACACACACAACAATCCCTGTTTGCACTCACATACAACCAACATATAATTTTGTTTATTTGTTTATTTTAATTTGAGATTTGATCTATCGCCTGGGTGCATGATTTTCATCAAAGATTTAATTATTTTTAGATTTGTACTTTGATATTTTCATGCATGTAAATCATAACCTCTGAGGGGTTTGGGGCAAAAATCCAATGGAATCATGGATATAGGTACTAATTATTAACCATTGTTTACTTTCTTTGGCTCTATGAGGTCTGTGATAAGATGGAAGTGTTATTATTTCAAAAAGGAAAGCACTAAACTGTATTAGAGCTCCAACAAGCTCAAAATATATGTAAGTAATTATTTAAATAATAAACATAAAAGAAGCTGCACTGTACTTGTCATTTCAGTAAAATGTAATATATGAAAGAAGATGTCCCTACAATGGCATATAGCTCCACTTGCCACTGTGGAGATGTAATACAGTTTAAAAGTAAATGCAAGACACTCACAAATGTGCACACTCTTGAAAGTTTACTACTTGAAAATGCTAGGTAGGTTATATTATGGTGGTGCCTTACTTGGACAATAGCTTGTTGACACTTTCTCACACACCTAACCATAATTATGCAAATGTGGAAAGACAAAGGCTTCTTCTAACATTACAGCTAAATTAACAGGACGTGTTTGGAGGCTTACACATACAGAAATACACTGTTAATTCTAAATGTTACAGGAGTTAACATTTGCATGTTGGATAATGCCACTGGAGGCTGAACTTTGGCTGTGTTATACTGTCTGAAAGGACTCTGAAATTTCTATTTTGGACTTGGAAGACAGAAACAGTGGGATTCTACACCTTCAGCCCAGCCAGAAGTAGATATTTTATAGGTTCACAGGTGTGTACTAGGCTAATGGCCTTGGAACCTTTACTTGCCTATCCCATAGGATTACCCTGGCATTGTGCCACCCAACCTTAGTTCCTAGGGCCTCTGTCGAGTAGAGCCACTGGAGTGATCCTTGGGGTGAATTTTCTATTTCCCACCCACTCAAGATTTTTCTTGAAGAGGGCCAGTGAGGTGCTCTGCCTGACATGTATGGGAAGTCTGTTCCATAGCATGGGCAGTCTCTGGGTTATGAACCTGACACTCCAGCATGTTCTGTTGATTGTGGTAGTGAGGTTGAGGTATCTGGAGCATGTGGTGTAGAGGAACTGTGATTTCTTTAGATGTAACATTTCTAGCAGAGCTGGGTCATATATGGCTTTGTAAGTCAAGCAGAGATCGCCTCTAAGTAGGTGATATGAGACAGTAAATAGTTGAAGTTTTTTGAGTCTGTTCATATAGGACAAGTGTTTAAGGCTTAGGGTCCTCTTTGTGAGGTACTTTTGCGGCCTCTCTAGTTGTTGCAGTTTTTTAGTGAGGTACATGCCAAATGGGGTGTTGTACTCAATGATTGGCCTAATGAGGGAAGAGTAGAGGGAGACAATGACTTCTTCCTTCCTGGATGCAAAACCCTTAGTAATGAGATGTGCCACATAGAAGGACTTAATGACCACAGTGGCAATGTGGTGGGCAAAGGAGAGGTTGCTGTCAACCTGTGTTCCCAGATGTCTTATAATGCCTTCTGTGTTCAGTGGACTACCATCAATGTGGTAATTCAAGGGAACCGTTTTTTTCCCCATAGGGGATGAAGACACATTTTTTGGCACTGAGCTTAAGGCCATGGTTCTGACACCAGTCATTGGTCTCATTAAGGCCTTTCTGTAGGATGTCAGCGTCACTTGGGGAGTTAATAATAGCTCCCAACTTGCAATCATCTGTGAACTTTGCCAGCCAGAGTCCCTTTTTGTTGGCCTGGACTTCAGAGAAGTAGATACCAAACAGGAGAGGACACAGGACCTAACCCTGTGGGACTCCACTCATGACTGGTTGGCAGTCTGACTTGGAGTCAGCTACTTTCACACTGTGGGTTCTATCTGTGAGCCAGTTTGCAACCCACCTAGTGATAAAGGGGTTGATGCCTAGCTTAGTAAGTTTTTCTATGATTCCTGAGTGGGGAATTGTATCAAAGGCCTTGCCCAGATCAAGGCAGGCTGCATGAACCAACTTACCTTCATCCACAGCTCTGGTGACTGATTCAAAGAAGTCAACCAAGTTGAGCAGGCATGATCTACCCTTCACAAAACCAAACTGTGTAGGATCCAGACTTTGTAGATTCCCTACATCCTTGTTTATTAACTCCATGATGATGCATTCCATTGCTTTACATATCAGACTCATTAGGCTAATGGGGGCGATAGTACCTGGGGTCTGTAGTCACTCCTCCTTTGTGGAGAGGGATGACTGTAGCAGTGTGGCATTCAGTGGGGACAAAGCCTGAGGTGAGGCTGTGATTGAACAGGGCACACAGGTGAGGTGCTAGTTCACTCTGTAGTTCATGTAAAACACAGCCAGGGATACTGCCAGGTCCCATAAAAGCTGTATTATTGGCCTTGGACAGCACTGTTTTAACCTGTGCAGCAGTAATACTGGATGCCTGGCAATCTACTGGTATTGTGATTGGTCCTTTGGTGGGAGGGGTAAATTTAGCACTGAATCTGTTCGCCAGTATATTTTAAATAGCTGTTGGCTCGGTACAGGAGATACCATTCCGCAGCAGCTCAGAGCAAATCTGGGAATTGCCATGGAGTTTCTTTACATAAGTATAGAAGGCATTGTTATTGCCTTTACTATCTGCTGCAATTCTGTTTTTATAGCTAGCTTTACAAGATTTGATGAGGGATCTCAACCTTTTGCTGAGGCTGATAATGGAGTCTTTCCAGTGTTGGGACATCATCTTATTACGCATCAGTTTCCTCCTTCTGTTGTAGAGTTTGTTTATGACAGGGGACCACCAGATTGGCTTCCTTTTTTTTGAGGAGAGCTTATTAGTTCTAGTGGGTATGGCGAGATCCATGCATTTGTGTATGTGTTTGTACAGTACATTGGTGTATGATATGGCGGTCATTCAACTATTCTCCATTTTCATGGGTGCTGTGAAGTTAGCCACTTCTGTTTTTAGGAACCCAAAGTTAGCTTTGGAGAAATTTTTTATGGTGGCTACCTTTGTTGGGGGGGGGGTGTGAATTTCCAAGGTGATTTGCTTGTGATTAGATCTAATCAGGGTGGAGTTGACTATTGGTGTGGAGCAACGGTTGCCCATGTTAGTAATGACCAGGTCAAGGATGTTGCTACCTCTAGTGGGGGTAAGAATGAGTTGGTCCAGGGCATTGGAATTAATGAATTCCAGAAAGTGTTGGACAAGTGTATTGGTACATGAGTAGTTTTCCTAGTTAATGGAGGGGTAGTTGAAGTCACCCAGTATGATAGTGTTAGGTTGGACCCTAATATTCTCCAGGGTGCTTAGGAATATGAAGTGTGAATCTTGGGACATGGATGGGAACCTATAACAGGCTATGACCTGAATCGCTGTCTTACCCAATGTTAGCGGCACCTGAAGTATCTCAGATGCATTATGTTGGGCTACCAGTCTGGAGGTGTGCACATCTTTTATGAATATGGAGACACCACCACCTTTGGAGCTTCGTTCCAAGTTCTGGGGCCGAAAGGTGTGGAATGAGTTGTAGCCTGGTAGTGCAGGGGTGCTTTCTGCTGCCATGAACCAGGTCTCTGTTACAGCACAAATGTCAATGTTCTCCATTTTAAGGAGTACTTCGAGCGAGTGCATTTTGAGATTTAGACTTCTAATGATGAGCAGCATGACCCTCAAATTGCATTTGTTTGTAGCTGTTATGGTGGTAATTTGGTCTTTGGAACACTACCTAAAAAAGGCACTATAGGGGTGGCAAGACCCTTGGCCAGTATCCAGAACCCCAGGGGTGGCAGTTGCAGGCCATCTCTGGCAAAGGTTCGAGGTCTGTCAATCATGTCATCCCAGGCAGACAGATACTGGATCCCCTTAGAATGACACCAGAAACTTAGCCAATTGTTGAAATCAGTCATTTTCTGTTTGTACTGTGGTATCATTCTGGGTGATGGTAGGATGCTGCTCAGGGCTATACTGCAGTTAATAGATTTTTCTCTATAGTTTTACTGTCTGTCTATTTTATTTTCAGTTCCTTGTGTAAGAGCTCTGCGTTTTGCTTATTAATTTGGAAATACAATGCTTTGATTTATTTACTTCAAGTAAAGGATTTTATTATCTTACTGGTACCATTTAAATATCATCTAATTAGAACCATTTAAATATTTAAATGTTGTTTTGTTTTAAGGCTAAGCAGTAAGATATGATGCTCTTGATTTTTTATGTTTTATTAATTAGTGGCTGTGTAATGCAAACCTGTGAAGGGAGGACCTTGGTGCTATTATTTAGTACTGTTCCCCATTCTTGAGAACATTGTATGATTAAAGACTATTTTGGTCAAGTTTCATTACTGTTGGAAAGAATGCACTGGAGGGCACTGGGCTAATTATGTAGCAGGTAAAATTCTATGCTGCTAATAATTATAACTGTAATTGTAACTATAATGCATAGCTCATTTAAATATGGCATGATTTGGTTATTACCCAAAACAGTACTGCACATTTACCAAACAACCCAATGCTAGTGCTCTCTGCATATTAATGTGTACCAGTGATAAACTTCACTCTCCACAGGACTAGTTCCATCACACTTCAATTATTGACAAGAGTAGTAAATAAGATAACTCCCTTTAACCCCCCCCCCCGTCCCTGTTTGTCATAGTGATTAGACTGCCTTACTTATAATTGAATGCTATAATGTTTTCTGTTCTTTTAATATTTTAGCAGGACATTTTTTAAATGAAAGTGTTGCACTCATTTCACTATTTACATTTTGTTATATATTAATTTCCCAATTTAGTCAGATGAGGAGCTATCGGTTGACAAAAGCATTATGCCATCTTTAAAAAAGTATTAGATGACCATATGCCTTAGAAATGTGTATTGGAGTATGCTTTATCAGAGTTTATATGGTGTTACATTTCACAATAAGTTTCCTTCTGCCATGGC